>NW_009719008.1:0-24461 GCF_000703405.1 Apaloderma vittatum | reverse complement strand
CCACAGCCTCGCCGGCTGCTGGATCATTAACTTCCCTCCTCTGAGTCACTCTGCAGCCCTGTCACCCACCGAGAGGCAAGCGGGGCTGCGCTGGGCAGTGGCTCTGGGCCACTCCGAGTTAGAAAACTGGTTGGAGGGAAAAAAATGGAGGTTGTGTCTGCAGAACTGGTGAGTACCTACTGGGACTGTCTATCCCAAGGTCTTGACACAGAGCCAGGATGTGCACCAGCAGCTGTGGCTGGGTCTTCTTCCCTCTGGGAGGTGCTGGTAAAAAGGTGAGGACTGAGAAATAACTTCAGGAGATGGTGGGATGTGTTAATGTAAAAGCTAAGTAAAATCCCACCGGGGGCTAGTGTCACGTCTGTTCCTCTCTGGCCTTGCTAAGGCACACCTGGGGTTAAATAATGCCCAGCCTTTTCGAGTGTGTATACCAAAGCTGCTAGAAATAAAGTTATTTTGCTGTTATTTATCTTGCTGTGACACCCACGGATTCCTTTGATAATGCGGCCTCACTGCACTGAAAACTTTGCAGAAGCAAGTGCTTTACAGTTATTTTTCTTTGGATTTAAGCCTTCCCCTGCAGTGTTTCCCAACTTCAACAGGGCAGCACGACTCCAAGGCAGGAGAGCCTGAAAGGGAAAAAGGCTACGTGCTTGCTGAGTATGCCAATTTAAAATACAGGGAAATAAATGAAACAATGTGAAAAATTAATCACTTCTGCCAAAAAAAAATAAACATGCCTTTTGTTCTTACAGTCTAGATATGCCTACTGCTGGGGAAGGGAGGGGAAGACAGTGGGCTTTAAAATGAATGTGGTTAGACTGGCAGCATGTTAACACAATTATTTTCACTCCCTGGGTGTGGTGTGAAATCCCCCTGTGATGACAGCACAGAGCACCGCTGGCATTTTCTGACCTGTGTCACTAACATGAGCGGACCGACAGCCAAAAGCATCAGTGTTGTGAGCTCTGGGCTTCCTTGAAAATCCAGCCCTCCCTGTAGCAGGAGAACAAGCCTGGAGTGAGACCCAAGCAGGGACAACTGGTGCAGAGCAGCTCAGCCCCCAATCTGGCAGCCTGGTGCCTCTGAAAACCAGAGCTCTCCTCCTGCAGGACACAGGGCTGCAGGCTGTCTTGCACTGCACCACAAGGAAACCGAGGCAGCACACAGGTTTTTGTTCTCTGCTAGTTGCAGACCCACAAGGAGACACCCAGCACAGCAAGCTCAGTGCCTTTTTATTTGTGCATGTTTTTGCTCAGCAAGTATTGTTATACACACAGTAGTGGAGTTTGTGCACTCTGATTTACAATATCGCCCACGGACAACGATGAGTAACCATTATGAGAGCACTAACAGGCTTTCACACATGTTGATGGCTGCTCCTGTTTATCCCTTGCCTCTTTTGTTATGCCGCAGTCCACATCTGGTTTCAAACGCATGCCTTTCTTAGGTGTGGACCTTGTAAAACTGGCATGAACCCACATTCAGTGCCTGGGTTGAAGGCAGAGCCGCTGGAGGAAGGGGAACACATGGCGATTCCCTGGGGCAGCTCTGGGAAGCTCAGGCTAAGATGAGTTTGCATTTATGTGTCCGGTTTTCCTAAAATTCTCCTTGTTTTGGAGCACTGTTTCCGCATCAGGCATGATGGAGCTGCCAGACACGGAGCACTTGGCACGCAGAGTGCCACGGCGGAAAAATAACTCCTGAAAAGCTCAGGAGTTCATGTCGGTGCCTGGCAGCGGGGAGAGAGGTCCTAAAACCTCGGGTGAGGGTGGATCTGTTACTTCTGCTGTATTAGGTACAGCCAGTCTGTTACCGCAGGACTCGAAGGCAAGGACGCCAATGAGGGACAGAGGAGCGGGTCACACTGTGAGAAGCTGGAGGATGTTTATCCTCAGGTAGTGAGACAGGAAGAAATGTAAGATGCCCAGGGCTGACGCTCCAAGGAGGATCCAGAGAACTCCACTGCTAAAGTATATCGGGGTGAGCCTGGCAGGAGAGAGGGAACCTGCTGAGAACAAGCATCGCTGCTCTCACCTGGGAAATGTCCCTTCCTGGAGAAGGGGATGGAAAAGTAGACCCCTGGTTGTGCCGTGTCCCCTGTGTGGGGTCCCCTGCCGAACTCCCACCTCAAGGGAGCACACACCCACATCCACAAGGGCTCAGGGCAGCTCCAGCCCTGCCCCATATCTACTGGCCCCAGCCTTCTGCCCATCCATGCTCACCTTATGCCCTGGAGAGAGCTTGGTAAGGTTGAGTCACGCAAGAACTCACTCCGAAGCAGTCAGAGGGAGTTTTGACCTTCCCCGAAGCACATTATGTTCCCAAATGCAAACCCACAGGGATTACCATGTACTCCGGGCTGGCAGAGGAGTTTACCTTTCTGAGGGCGATGCCCTGTATCCCATGAAGTAGCAGTAGCGGGCATAGAGATAGAGCAGACCCAAGGCTGCAGCCAGACCTGCAGAGAGAGATCACAGTGACCGTCTCCAAAGGCTTTTTGGAGCTACTTTGAGCCAAGCAGGAGCCCAAAGTGAAGGAAGGGAGAGTTTGTGTCCTCTGGCTCTACCCTCCCATCAGAGACAGAATTACTGCTTAATTTATTGTTTGAAAGGTGAGCAGGACCTGAGGACTAAGCCAGGGGAACAGATCCAGTGACGAACAAGGTAACATGCTATTCTCACCTTGATGGAAGAAGAGTCCAGCCTGCCACAGAAGTGCCAGGAAAATGGGAAAATACTCAGACGAGTTCACTCTGGCAGGAAAGAGGAAGGTCATAAACAAAGGAAAGGAGGAAGATTTTCCTTTTTTCCTTCTCTAGCGGTTTCCAGAGGATGGAGGCCATCGCTTTTTACAGTTGATTTCACCATAAAAAGCATCCAGGCTTGCACCTTTCCTTGCAGTTCCCATCCCACTTTTTTTCATGGAAACTAAACAGTGGAAGGCACTGGGTCTCCAGGGCACAAGACATTAAATAAAAGATGCCGGGCCAGACTCTGCACAGAAGGGCTCCATGAACCACCCCCACTGCCCCTTCCCAAGTGCAGCAGATTAAACCCGGCTAGAAAAGCCCCAAAGCCCAAAGGTGCAAGGAAGGTCTGCCTCAGCAGGCTGCAGGCCTGTGGAGGATGAAGTGCATCTTAATCAGATAAAGCCAGAGTAGCTTGGGCTTCATGCAGGAGTGGGAGGGAGCACTTAGCCATTTGAACTGTTTGTATACTGTGCCCTGTCCCCTGCAAAACAAAACAGTAGGACCAAAAGGTGCTGGATGAGGCTAAAGGAGCTGGGTCTCTAGCTTGGAGAAGAGGAGACTGAGGGGTGACCTCATAAATGTTTATAAATGTACAAAGGGTGAGTGTCTGGAGCATGGAGCCAGGCTCTTCTCAGTGATGTCCAATGACAAGACAAGGGACAATGGCTGCAAGCTGGATCATAGGAGTTTCCACAAAAACCTTATGAAAAACTTTTTCACTGTGCGGGCGCCAGAGCCCTGGCACAGGCTGCCCAGGGAGACTGTGGAGTCTCCTTCTCTGGAGACATTCAAAACCCACCTGGATACTTTCCTGTGTGCTTTGTCAGGGGGGTTGGACTAGATGATCTTTTGAGGTCCCTTCCAACCCCAAGCATTCTGTGGTTCTGTCAGTCCAGGCTGGCAAAGGAGCAGAGAAGGGGTTGGCTGAGGGAATCCTGCTCCTGTTGCCTAGTTGGATTTTTTTCAGTGCTCAGCTAAAGCAAAAGTAGAAGATTCCTCCCTCTCTGCTCCTCTCCCCACTGCAGCTCTATCCCAGAAGTCAGGGCAGAGAAGCTGGATTGTTGCTATCTCTGTCCCACCTGCAGCTGAGATCCCTCTGGGAGCTTGTCCTTCCCTGCAAGCGGAGTTCAGAGCAGACATGAAGCTGCCTGAGGCTTAGACATCATTTGGCTAAAACCAGGATAAGACTCAGGCACCCCCAACTTTGTCCTTAGCAGCCCCACACTCTACAACAGAGATTTCTGTGTGGCTTTGGCTGGGGTGGAGTTAATCACCTTCACAGTAGCTAGTACTGGACTGTGTTTGGGATTTATGCTGGAAACAGTGTTGGTAACACTGAGATGTTTTAGTTACGGCTGAGCAGAGCTCACTTAGAGCCAGGATCTTCCCTGCTCCTCACCCCACCAGCAAGGAGGCTGAGGGGGCACAAGGAGCTGGGATGGAACACAGCCAGGACAGCCGACCCCAACTGACCAGGGGCATATCGCACACCATGGGGCATCATGCTCAGCATATAAAGCCGGGGAAGAAGAAGGAAGGGGGACATTTGGAGCGATGGCGTTTGTCCTCCCAAGTCACCGTTACTTGTGATGGGGCCCTGCTCTCCTGGAGATGGCTGAATGAACTCCTTGTTTTGCTATGCTTGTGTGCACAGCTTTTGCTTTACCTATTAAACTGTCTTTACCTCAAACCATGAGTTTTCCCACTTTTACCCTTCTGATTCTCTCCCCCATCCCGCCAGCGGGGAATGAGCGGGTGGCTGCAGGAAGCTGAGCTGCTGGCTGGGGTTAAACCACAACAGGTTTCTACCAACAATGGCTGGTATGTTTGGGACTCTTGAGCCAATGCAGTCTTGCTGACTCTTAAACCCATTAGCTTAACCCCAAGGGAGAAAACTGCTGGATCACAGTCCTGAGAACTAAATGGCAAAGCAGGGGAGGGGCAGTGCAATCTGGAAAGCATCTTGTAAGGGGAGTTTCTTACTGTGCTCGAAAGATCCTCTCAAATTCAGGCGGGCCTGAGGTCTTTGGAGGAGAAACGCCAAACGCTCTCCTAGCATAGATCACCTGGAGGAAGAAGTACGCTGCAGCAAAAGACAATAGTAGCAGTGGTTAGTCCTCTGTCGGGGCACGTTGGGGCCAGGAGACTGCCAGAGGTAGGAGCAAAAGTTCTGTGATCTCCTCCTAACCTTGCACCCCCGCACTGCAGAGAAAGCTGCCTGGAAATCCCAGGTTTGAGAGGAGGAAAAGGAATGACCCAGTGCAACAGTGAAGCAAGGAGTATGCAGCCACATACCACCAGCAGATATCTGCTTTCTCTCTTGCATAATTAACAGATTATCTATTATCTATAGAAATTATCGCACGGTTCATATGCACTTTGTTACTGCAAATTTTAAGGTCTCCAGTCTTTAGTTTTTTTACCTTCTAAATCCTGATAGCTGAGTAGGGAGGGAACTGATGCCACAGATAAGCCATCCGGACACTGAATTAAATTGTCATGCAATGTGGAACCACAGCTAGGAGATGTTCTGGGCGACCCACCTCAGCCCATTCTTCCACCTTTCTGCACCACTGTGCTTTTTGTATGTTAATGTCTACATGAACCTCAGGAACTGCTGTAAACCCATTTTTCAAAGAAGGAAATTCTACGTGTTTGCAGAGGAGAAGATCTACCAAGAAATCTCTGAACTGAGGAAGTAGGTCAGTTCAGAGGAAGGGCTTCCAGGCACTCGTTTTCTTGAATACCTTTCAGAACCCAGTTCACCATCTGAAAAGCAGGGAAGTGCCAGTGCAACAGCAGAAACAAAATATGGAAGTTAAAGGAAATCAGCGGAGGTGCGTTAGACTGATCCAGCAGGTGTTTGGGCATGTGCATCCGATGGTCCCTACCTTGCTCCAGGACTCCCAGGACTGTCACGGCAGCCAGCAGATGAATCTGATCCAACATGTTGACTCTTCCAGATCCTAGAAAATCTGATTTCCTGATAAAGAAGCTTCTTTGGCCAGGTTTAGTCCCTGTTGGTGTAGCAGTCGGTGGTGGTAGCTGGCGGCATAGTGGTCTGCTCTAATTGAACAGGGAAGATTTGTATGTGGTGCTTAAGACCAGGAGTCGTCTGTTTTGCCCGTTATCATATGCACTGTGGAAATTAAAATTGGCAGAGAGAGGTCTAATGGATTATTTCTGCTCCCACCCTCCCTTTTCCAGGAATACATTATGAGGAAGTAGGAAACTCTTATCTCACACATATTAGCAGAGAACTAACATGTGAGAGATAAAAGAGAGGAACTGGGAACTGAATGAGACCACAAAGGGGACGAATCTCAACAGTCCAGCAATCCACTCCCCTTGGGGCATCTGATTCAAAACTGCTCCTAAGGAAGGGCAAGGCACATCCCTCATGCTGATGTTGCGTAAGAAACCGCAGCCCCGCTGGAGCTGCTCCGCACCACTCGAGCATCAGGGCAGTACGTCACGGTGCTTATCGCTGCATGCACAGACACCCCAATGTGTGTGTGGGGCACAGACGCAACTTACAGCCGTAACACCGAAACAGCCTCGAATAAAGCCCCCAAGCGAAAAACCCACTGCAGCACACCCAACGGCAAGACAGAATGTGATAACACATGAAAGGTGCAGATCCGTCTTTCATGGTGATACTTGATTTGGGGATGGGTCCTGCAGAGTGACTGCCAGACACCTAGAGGGTTTCAGAGCCCTCCTACTGGAAAGGCTGGAAGCTGTACATTTAAGGCTTCTGATCAATCCTCAGCCAAATTAGCTCTCATTGTAAACACCAGAGAGAGATCTGTGTGGATAAAAACCTGCAGGATTCACCAAGATATAGCAAAAGGAAAATGATGTTTTAACATGTCAGCAGAGACCCACTCAGATAATTCCTAGGAGCACAAAACTGGCATGGCTGTGAGCTGCTGAGACTGCTGGCTTTGTTTCCTTTCTTCGTTCCAAGAATTTTCCCTTCAGACCAGGGACAAAGGGAAGTGGGTTAAGACAAAGTGGTCATTAAATATCGCTATTATATAAAATAAAATGAGATTAAACCAGATTACAGAAAGCACATTGTACGCCTGATGTCCCTGATAGACTTTCTAAGAAGCAATAAACTCGTTCTGGTTTTCTGCCTCTATAAGGGATAAAGACACCCAAAGAGGCTATAACAGTGTCTGAGCTTAGTATTTCTCTAAATACCAAACACAGACACCACCATTTTTCAAGTATCAGCTCTAAGATTAATTTGTCCATCTCAGAATTGATCCTTCTTCATTCCAGTGACTGTTTAGAAATACAAGGAACATTGTGCTTTGCTTTCTCCCATTTAGCTGTCAAAGGAATGAAGGACTTTCCTGTGTCAGCTCAAAAAGGGCAGAGGTCTCACAGTGCTTAATGACGTTTGATTTTCCTCTGTTCCTGATTACAGCCTGCCAGCAAAGAGAATACAAAGCAAAACAACTGAACACAAAAGATCCAAGCTTACAACTCTGTCGGATGACAGTGCAGTATAACCTTCATCAAAAGTGCCAAATATGTGTAATGAAACCTGGGCCAGGAGGTGCTGCCAAGGCTGCCATAGAGCGTTCCAGATCATCATTAGATACAAAATACTTCTAGTATCATCTAGAGTAATCTAAACACTATAAAGGCTGGTAGAAACATGAATGAATAAAAAAGCATAGATGTCTCTGCCCTCCCCCTCACTGCCCCATAATCGTAATTTTTCAAGACGTCTTTACCTCCTGAAGGATGCAAAATTTTTTCTTTTCCGTGCTTGTCACCATTAGAACTCACCTTATTTTCTGTTCTCGCTCGGTGTCTACAAGGAGCAGACACAAGTACCCTCCTCCCAGCACCAAATGTCCTTTGATGATGGGACTGTGGCCAGGGCACAGCCTGAGCATCCTGCAGACCACGGTGGCCACCAGCATCTGCGCGCAGGGATGCCACGGCAGGCTCTGGCCAGCAGACACGGTCCCTCTCGCCGGCCGCCCACGATACCCGCCCCCCCCCGCCGCCCCAGCCTCTGCCACTTCCCAACATTTGCATCTGGCCCAATGCCTTCACGGCCACACCGTGGCTTGGGTTGCACTGTTACTCAGACAGAAAACTCTCCAGTCCGCAGGCGCGGGGGGACCTGTTTGCAGGCGGCTCGGCGAGCCCAGCTGGCTGCTCAGCCACCGCAACCCGGCGTTCACGGGAGGAAAGGGGCAGGAGGGGCAGCCGGGGTGGGGAGACAGGGATAAAGCATCACCATGGTCATCATCTGCCTGCAGTTACACTGGAATAAGTGTATTGCAAACCTTACCCTCCAAGGCTGATTCATTTGAGTTTCCTCCTAAGCAGAGACGAGTCCTGTGGTTCCAGGCTCGCCTTGGGATGGATTTGCTGAGTGGGACCTAACGAAGTGCTGTCCCCCTCTCCTGCTTCTCAGCGTGTACCCTGCTGTCCGGGTTACCCCGGGTGAACGTGGCCCTGCCTCATGGGGCAGCTGGAGCCAGCATGATCCAAACTCCTTGCGCCTCCCCCTGAGTCACTGCAAGAGGCATTTCTCTGTGCTCACAGTTGCTTCTGTCACCTCCTCCTGCAGCCATTAATCTTTTCTGCCACTGCACCACTGTGAGCTGGATTGCAACACCGATCGGGATTAAAAATAAGCTTGGGAAGAGAAAGAAGAAACACAGAAGGCCTGGAAGAGTTTTAAGCAGCTGCAGAGCGTGCGGTATCTATTACTCGCTAGAAGCAACGGGGCAAGGAGAAGCCAGCAATGCTACAGGCAGTAATATCCCCTTAGAAATGTATTTCATTAGACTACAATGGACGAAGAGCTTTCTATTAGTGGAAAAGGGAACATTTTGCAGCTGAGCAACTTACCCATCAGCTGCGAAGCATGGAGGCGCCTCGTCCTTCCAATTGTATTTTAAAAATATGGAAGAATTTTCTAATCCAGTTGGTGCTTGTTCTTCCTTTCTCTTCAAATTCTTTTGCAGCACATCCAAACCCGTGACTGTGGAACTGCTTGTGAGAACAGTTAGTGCTTTACTAAGAGCCACATAGAAAAAAAGAGAGGGGTTTTCATTCGAAAGAATTAAAAGCCACATAGAGCAAAAAGAGCTTTTTTAGTCCTGGAGAATGAAAGAGAGCTCAGCCCCAAGCATCTCGGTCTGTTCAAGTAACAGCTTCCTCAGGCTGGGCCGGTGGGGCTGGTGATGCCTCCATGCCTGCAGAGACTTCTGTGAGCTCAGACCAACATGTGCTGACATTTCCCTGGAATTCTTGGATTTTGCAGCCATAAGAGGAAGGATGGGCTAAAACATGGCAAGAAAAGGACAGTTCAGGGTTTCCTCCCTTTCCAAGATGCAGTTGGCCACGTGTGGCTGTTCCTAGGAAGTGGGGACAGCTGCAGCGACCCCTGCTCTGCGGTTCCTCCCGGGGCTCCCAGCAAGGCGCAAGCTGGCTCAGGTCTCCCGAGCATTTTGAAATGAGTCCTGGGTTCTGCATTTTGTGATAACCATAAAGACTCTGCAGGAAAAGAATTACCACATCTTCCTAAAATGTGCATCTGTACAGAGGTTCCTCCTTTCAGAGGGTAAAACAGCAGGTGGCTGGGTTTGCCAGCAGCAGGCTGACGTGATGCGAAGCATCCCTTGGGGCACAAACCCAGTGAACATCGGAGACGTGCGTTAGCCTGTTGATCAACACGGATTTCAGACAGACACTCCTGAGATTTCTCGAACTGTGGCATAACAAAGAGGTCACGTAAATGTGCTCCAATTATTAGTTGGAGCAAAATTTCTTTAGGTTGCTTTAACCCTCTGCTTGGATGCCACCGCGTGGCGCAGGACTGTGGCCAAGCACTCCTGTTGACAGTGCTTCTCGTCTCAGTAAAGGTGAAAAGCTTCATTTGAAAGACAGAATGGGGAGAACATTCAAGCCGTTTTCTAAAAAAGCAAGATGGAAAGCCAAGTCTTGGGAAACTACATAACTAAGTATTAGTTAGGGATAATTTGGAGAAATTTTTTAAAAACCTCCTTCTAAAGGAGTTTAGTGAGCTTTATCTGCATGCCTATTAAATCTGACTAGAGGCCACATCAGTATAAAAACAATGCCAGCATTCTTCCCTTAACCCGTCATCAAAAGGCACTGATATATGCAAATAAATAACACCCTTTCTTTTACGGTCAACATCTGTTAAAAATATTAAGCCAGCCAAATTGAATTTCTCTTTTGTTCTGCTTTGTCTTGTTTTATTGTCACATAAGGAAACTCCTTTCCATGTGTTTTGCCAATTTTCCTACTCCCTTTTCAGCAGAATGTCTGAAATAGCAAATAAACAAAAAAAAGAACAAGGCCAGAAAGGCAATTGCACTGCGGCTAACTCAAAGAATGAATTTCTGGAGTGATAAGTGGCAGGAAGGGGGAGGATTTCCCTTTGCAGAGGGACAAACAAGCCTTTCAAACATCTTTGGCAGCCCTTACGTTAACACACACTTGGTATTACCCTATAATGATGTCGGGGAAAAAATTGCAAGGCTACAGGGCCCATCAAAATACATCAAAGTGGTCATGGAGTGCAGCTTTTTCTGAACTATAGGCATGAAGAAATAGAGCTATTTAGCTTTTCTATCTTGTTTGGACCACAAAGCCAGATGCCAGCCAGCCCTACCCGGTTATGAGACAGAGCTGGGCAGGACATTGGAACAGGGCTGAGCAAGGGCAGCTCTGAGGAGGCATTTTTTAGGGGCAAGATTGACATTCCTGACAGGTCTGCTGCGAAGGAGAGACCCTCAGCTGCCTGGTACAGAGAAAGCGAGGAGGGAATTTGCCTGAACTGGGGAGGTGCTGCCTGTGGGGACGCTCTGGTGGGATGAGGAGCTGCATTTAACCACCAGCTCTCACAGTTTTTGCCATGGCCGCTTGCATCCAGCCATTTGCCTCAACCCTGAGCTCGCTTTCCTTGGATGTCACTCTCTGTGATGGGCTGGTGTGGCCGTCTCTGGGCTGTGTCTGTCCCAGCTGCCCTCACTGGAGCTGCTCTGCTCTCCTTGCTCTGTGCTGCAGGACTGTGCCTGGTGGGACCCGCATCCTGCTGACCCTCCTGCCCCGTGTCACCTCGTCCATCCCCCGGGCTGTGGCTGAGCCAGATGGACATGGAGAGTAAGACCATGGAGTCTCACAGAAGAGCTCAAGTGAGGGCAGAAGGTGCTGCGTGCAGCACAGCTGGACGCATTAGGAGACAGACAGATGTTTCTGTAAAGCTCCTCTGACGTCAGTGGCATTAAAAGGTTTTGAAATACATCTTTGGAAGGAACAAAAGGCAGATGCTCATCGTTTGGACTGTTTTTCTTTGAATTCTTTTGCTCTTGTGCCTGCAGAACATGCCCTGAGTGACGTGCCCGAGGGATGGGGCAGCCAGGCAGGGAACAGAGCCCGGGAACCGAGTGAGATAGAGCCAGCGAGGGACACACAGCCCGTGCTGCCGCTGCGAGGCTCCAAGTGCAGCGTAAGCGGGGTGGAGAGGCTGCCCGGGTCACGTAAACAGCTGAGCCCAGAGGAACAGAAAGGCTCTGTCCTTTCTCCTGTCTCCAAAATGGGAAGTTAAACAGATCCACGTCTCCTGCTGGCACAGGACCAGGGAGCCAGTAGCAGCCACTGGCCGCCTGGGAGTGAGCGGGTTGGTGGTTGTTACTCCTCGTAGCCTTGTGTGTCAGAGCCTGGCCACGGTCGAGCTGACCCGGGTGAACTCTACAGTGGTGGCAGCCTCAGGGAGAGCGGGGCTGGGGACGGTCCCTGGGGAGACGTGCCACAGGAGCATGACTCCTCTGGCCTCATGAAGGCTGCCCCAGCTCTGCTGTCCACCAGCAGGGGCAGATAACTGCTACCCCCAGCGTCTCAAGTCAGGGGACACCATTTAAGGTGCCAGAAATGGAGGCTCCTTCTGAGCCTTTCCCTTTCTGCCACCAATCCCCACTTGCAAAGCTGGGCCGGAGAAATGCCAGAGGGGACACAGGGGCCAGGCACCCATCCTGGCATCAGTGTTCCTTCCAGCAGCTTCTCAGCAACTTTAGCCTCTCCAGCTCCCGTGGGTGCTGGCCCTGTGGGTGCTGGCCCTCAGAGGCAGGCAGGTAGGGGCTGTGCCATGGGAAGCCAGGACAGACAGACAGACAGAGGCTCTACGTTAGATTCCCAGAAGCCTTTGAGAAGCAGCTGATGAGCTCAACAAGAGCAGGGAGCTTTTGCAGAAGGCGAGAAACTGCCCCTCAGCAGTCACAAAGCCATGACCATCCCGTACTGGGACAAAGAAATTGCTTTAAAACCAGATGGGTTTATTTTTAGGGTGCGAAATGGTTACACGATGCAATTGCATAAAAGAATAGAACAACCAGAAACAGCGCTAAAGACCAAACTTGCCTGTACACCCTTGCTTTTAACCACTAGGAGGCTGAAATGGCAACTGAAATGATGTTGCTTTGCAGACTGCCTGCTGCCAGAAACCTGGAGGTCAGGT
This sequence comes from Apaloderma vittatum, assembly GCF_000703405.1. NCBI lineage: Eukaryota > Metazoa > Chordata > Aves > Trogoniformes > Trogonidae > Apaloderma > Apaloderma vittatum. The sequence continues at coordinate 12,189 of NW_009719008.1, read as the reverse complement.
GGATGGGGTCTGTGAGCGCTCTGACGAGAGGATTCATTGAGCGACACTGGGCAGTTCCTGAGCTCCTGGCTAAAGCTCTGCTACAGGCACCATGGAGATCTGCTGGGCATAAAGGCAGAGAGAACCTGCTGTAATTTTAGGATTTCTTGTAGCCCTTACGCAAGGAGTATTTCACTGCTTCCAGTTTCCTGACATAATTTCACTGCCCTCTTCCCGCATGGTGCATTCAGTGCTTGTTTTAAGGAGAACTTGTTTTCTTAGCAGAAAGAATCCCTCACAATGCTCTCAACATGTGTTCTGCAAAACACGTAGACATTTTTGATTTGTGCCTGTGGCAGCAATAAGCGAGATGGACACTACGGGGATGAAGATCCCGCTGCCTGGCTCATGACACCCAAAGAACCTCATTTTCCAGGACCCACCTATCAGCTCCACGTTGCACAGGACTGGGATGCTGCCTGGTAACTTTGCATGTCTTGATGGTAGCCCCTTAGCATTAAGAAAATTCTCAAAGCCAAAGCCAGTGCTCAATGTCTCCTGGCTGCCCAGGCTGCTGTCTGCGTTCATCCGCAGCCTCTGCACGGCCGGCGTAGGCTTTTATCCGGGGCCAGGTGGCACAAAGCAGAGTTGAACATAGCACACAGGAGCTTGGTCTTTGGTATTTGAAAACCCTGACATTAATGCTGGTCATTGCCATTTTACATCACAATTTAATCCTTTGGTTTAGCACCTGTAGAGATCCCAGACAGATGCTATGCCCTGTGCAGCTTCAGGGATTACATGTAACAGCTTGTACACTTTATTCACTGTCTTGATCTTCTCCTCCTGAATACCCTCCCTAAATTTTTGGCTGTTGCTATAGTTCTGTAAATTCCAAAGAACAATTTGCCTTGCTTTTTGAGTGGACAAAAGATCTCTGGTATCTGTGTGACAGCTAAGCTTTTGGTAGCAGGAATAAAAAAAAAAAAAAAGCAAAAATAAGCAGACAGATTATAAAAGAAAGGGATTTAAGGGAGCTCAATCTTAAATTCCCGCAATTGCCCAAGAGGAGCACGGGTGTCTCACAATCTATTTAAAAGATATTTCACTGAGCCGCATGCCACAGAAGGAGAATTAACAATAACTCGTATGACTGCTCATCATTTGCTGATATAATCCAATACTATAAGGATATTGCCTGAGCCACTGCAGCTAAATAAGACTTTAATTCATTGACATCACCAGATCAGTAATGGTTTGCTGTTTATAGCTGCCTGTCTGCAGATTTCTTAGTGCAGGCAAGGCTAGAAGTGATAGCTCTGAAGCAACCAGAGAGCTTCTGGCTGCAGGCAACCAAGTAAGAAAAACTCCTTTGGAGCTAAATAGCGGTAGCAGGGAAGATGGGCAAGAGAACTGGGGCTTCAGCTTGAACCTCCCTTTGGAAAGGTGTATCTGGAAGAGAACGTGGATGCCCACTGTTGTGGACGGAGTGATGCACTTCACTCGTAAGAGAGAAGTAGCAACATGTTAACGGATATACAATATGTTAATAGATATAAACCAGCAATTTAACTAAGTTTTGACAGCAAGTGCAACAGTGGCAAGGTACATTTGGTTATTCACTGCACAGAAGACAGGGTCAGACAAAACTGTCAGGAACACCCTCCAGTTGAGTCATGAGGTTCAGAAAGGACTCCCTTGCTTTCTAAACTCCTCCTCAGAGCAGAGCAGCTGGATCCAGACTTAGTCTCAGGCTTGGTAAATGGCCTATATCTAAAGGATTATGTATGTTCAATTAGTCCTTTATATCACTTAGCTAAGATTTGCAAGTTTCAGTGTACTTATTCCCAAGTCACTTACCGGGTGTCTGACGCAATAAGGATTCTCCCAACCTCGAGAAGTAACCTACGTCCCTACTCAGCCGAAGATCCTGGCTTGCAGGAGAGCTCAGCAGGCCCTGGGCTCTCCACTATTTATGGAGTAAGATGACTCACAGTCACATTTGCATGCCAGTCGTATTTTGGTTGGCGGATGCTCAACTTAGCGCTCAGCTATTGTGGTGTGATTACCTGTCTCCCCCAAAGCTACTTGGAGCTGGATGCAGCCGTCATGACCAGACACATCTGGGGGTTTTCGCTTGAGCAGGGTTACGGGAAAGAAACATCAGGCTGGGGTGGGGGGAAACTCACCTACAAGGCTACAAGGGTGTTTGTTGCACGCTAAATTTAAGGATCACTCTCGCTGTTTCTATTAAGAAATGCCAACAGACTAGGCTGCAAGGAAAAGTCTTTTGTCTAACAAATAGCGGGGTGGATGTCAAGCAGACAACAAGGTTCTCAAAGAGTTATCCTTATGTCAAGATTTTGTGGGAGGTTTTATTTGGACACTGCTAGTTTATATAATTTTTAATTTCTGTCAGAGAAGGATGTGGCTTTGGTGCAGGACCTATCAGGCGGCAGTGTTTAGGTTATTACTAAAGCAAACAGAAAAATCTCTGCCTATAATTTCTAGAGATTCAATATTTACAATAGATTAATGTGGTCAGCTGCTATCTGCAGAACACTTGTTTTTTACTCCAGTGAAAATGGGTTCAAATTCCTCCCAAAGTATTCTAATGATCATCCCTTTCAGTATTTAACGTTTCTTTTATGGTGATTTTCTTAACACTAAATATAGAGTTTCTTAAACAGATATAAACACACAGATTTTTTATTATATAGGTTTGTATTACATATAGATTTTTATTATACATGTGTATTTATATATAAATCTATGAAGACCTCTAAAGCAGACCGTAGTTTAGTAATCAGTTAAAAATCAGCAAACAATTAGAAACAGGTTTCATGTTAAATTTATTTTGGGGATTTTTCTAAGTTTGCCTCAAATCCTCATCTTTATATTCATAAAGAGAGGAGGATCTCTGAGTTTTTTTCTGATGCCTTGCAAAAAGGTATCAGAAAACAGCCTCTAATAAAAGTCTACCTAGGATTACAGCACACTTGCGTCTCAGTCCACTTGTGTCTTGGACGGGGGTTGTCCAGTGGGAACAAAGGGACATACCCTTGTCACTGAGTTGATGTACAAATTAAAAATGTACCTGTTGACAGGATAAAGTCTTAGATTAAAATATCCCAAAATAACAAAGGAAGCTAATGATGTGGCTTTATAAAGTAAGTCAGCGACTGATTCCATTTCTACATAGAGACATGTGCAAAAAAAAGAGAGACTAATGGGGGAAAAGTTTAGAATAAATGGAAGGAATTAGCTGGAAATATAAAATAAAAATAGTGAACCTGTCTGATACACAGCTGAGAGCTGTAACCCACTGTTTCTATGAAGGCAAACGAGAGGGCAGCTCAGCTGTAAGCCTCTTCGTCTCAGCGAGGTCAGCATGCTCTGAAAGAATTCAAGCTCTTACCTAGCCTTGATGGAAAACTAAAGCACCATATTTTTGACTCTGGAATTTGTATTTGAGAACAGCATCATTCCCTGAGGCACAGCTGATATTTTTATTAGTCTTAATCAGATCTATCTCGTCATTCCTCCTCATTCTTTTGAGTTTCCACTGAGCTTGGTAGCAGCTTGACTTTATAATTTGATCCATTTCTTTCAGTTATAATAATCACCCCATGATTAAGTCTCGAGTGATAATATCTAACTCTAAGCTATTTGACTTGAAAATGAGAGCAGAGGTTGTCATGTTTCACTTGTGTAACCTTAACCATTCCTTTCACTCTTGTGCCAAGCAGACATTTTCTCTGACTGGCTCTAGACCACCTTCATTTTCCTATCAGCCCCATATATCAAAGGCAGCCTCTCATCCCCCAACTTCTGTCTGATTTTTAAATAGCCAGCCAGTTGTGAAGTAAATCCCCACCTCCATGCTCTCTTGGGTTTCTATGTTAGAAAGCTTCTGCACCTTCTAGCTCTAGAGAGAATACTGCACTTGCACACAGCTACGGTGCTGCTTTTCGATCCATGACTCACCATTTTCCTTGCACATTTTATTAGAACAGCCATATTTACATATGTTGGGTTTTTTTACAGCTTCCAGCTTTTGCCATCATCAGGTCCCTCATGCCGCAGGAATAAAACCCTCCAGTTTCAGGAGGGCTGCAGAGCTCTCATGGGCACCTGTCGGTGATGTGGACAGCTTTGGCTTCCCATCCAAAGGGTTTCCAGATGTCTACAAAGACAATATGGACACCCCAGGCTATGTCTCAGGATCACCCTACACTTTGCTGGGAGCAGCGAGCTCAGGTACAATATAAACATAGATATTCTCACAAAATAAACCTCCAGTATCTCTCCAAGGTGCACACTTCTTGCCCATTATCTGATGCTTATGTACAAGAGGTCAGAATGACAAGAACACGTGAATGAAAGTAAATTCTCCTTTGTAACCGTTCAAACAAGGAAGGGAATACACACAGCACCATAATGTTATCTTGGTGTTGTCAGACACAGCAATGCAAGGAAATGCAGCGTATTCCCACGGAAAACTCTGGCAGATCACCAGGTTAGACCTGCCAAGGTGGCCTTCACTGCACATAACTCCACGCAATGCGCTGGAAGTAGAGGCTGGCCATGGTCTTCCGCTTAATCCTGCATCCTGTGCTGGCTTTGCTGCCGTCCATGGTTACAGCATGGCTTGGCGGCTGGCCGTGCCAGCAGCAACGAAGTTTTTAGCAAACCCTTTGTTCCTGTTGTGCTTCAGAGGCCAGGCAGGTGCGGGACCACCTCTGGACCCAGCAGCTAATCCCTTCCTAGGAGATGACTACCACAAATACAAGCAGCAGCAAATCCTATAAACCCTTCGCTTCTGGTGCCTTTGCTTCTGGCAGCCAGGGATGGAAATCTATTCGCGACTCCTGTCCAGCTAACGTTGGGCAGCCGGAGCAAGAGACAGGCTTGGAGGTGCCTGCACTTTTGGGGGCACATTGGCAAAGGGCTGCCAAGAGCTGAGAGTCCCCATGAGACAAAAATATGTTGGAAACACATCTCAGTCCTGAAGACAGAGTCAGAACCCTGGAAACATGGGGTTTGCTTATTTCCCACCTTCCTTTCTGACAGAGAATGGAGCTTTCTCTTCTGCAGAGAAGAGAAGGAATTTCAGAGCGCCTCTGCAGGGAGGGGAGGACCAGGCGATGCCAGGAAGGGTGCGAGAAGGGGCCCCAAACCACACGCCCAGGGCAAGTGTTTGGCGCCGGCTCGGGAGGAGAAGCCCGGGCTGGAAGGGAGGTTTTAATGCATTTTTGCCACCAGAAGGCAGTGGGGAGCTGCAGATGTGAACGGTGGGTGTTCAGCGGGACCTGCCCCTGGGAGAAACAGCAGAAGGAGCCTCTTCCTCCGCCGTGCCTGGTTTAGTCCTTTCGTTCAGCCCCCTTTGCTGTCCTTAGGAGAGCACAGGAGATTGCAGACCACAAAGAGAGTCTTGCTGTCATTTGCTTTGGAAAATGTGCATCAGCCTCTTCTCTGAGTAATACCTATACAAGACAGGAGAATAAAACTATCAGAATGGGAAGGTGGGGATGGTCTCCAGGGTCCAGGCTGCAGAAGCAGTGATGGGGCAGTAAATGTGTCGATGGCGCTTTAGCTAGGAGTGTTGCAGCCCCCCTGGAGCAGCAAGAGGTGCAAAGGGAGGGATCCCAGCCTGGGATGAACGTGATGGAGATCTTTCAGCTGCTCTTTGGGGCAGCACGTCTCGGTGACTGCACAAGTCACCTTCCCACCAGGCACAGTGAGGTCAGGGACCACCTCAAGTAGTGGAAGGAAAGGCAGACACCACTTGCGGTTCAGGAATTTGAAACGAGTCCTGGTGGGGCAGCCAGGAGGGAACACCACTGGCCAGGCCAAGGAGAGGTGGAAAGATCAGAGATGCTGGTGACCACAGCTCCTATAGGGACTCTAGTGGGTTTATGAGCTTAGTTAGAAGCTAGCATGAGGAAATGGCTCTTAAGTAAGTTCCATTTATAGGGAAATATTTTCACCTGATTAATGACAAATTTATGTTCTGAGAAATAGACACAAAGTCTTCAGCACACACAGATTACCTTGCCTCTGCATCCGCTGAAACCTTCCTGAGGTAAGCACACGCATGGACCACCCCCGGCATAGACTCCCCTTCGAGCAGAGATTCTCCAGGACTGTTGTTGTTTTAGGAGGGGGAGCTGAAAGTGCAAAGTCACCCTGCCCTGCAGCTCTGGCGTGTGACCAGTGGTTGTGAGGAATACAGCGAGTGCACATGTAATTCTTGTTGGCCACGTGCAGCCACCGTGGCCACAGTGCAGCTGTGCTGTGACCCTCCCTGCAGGCATGTGTGCTGCCTCGCATCTCGCACATGGTGGAGAAGGAGCTGTTTCTAGGAAGAGTTTTTGCCTGGGAGGGTTGTTTCTCAGCAGCAAGTCCCTCCTGCACATTAGTGACTTACAGAGCGCTTGATGGCAATTTAAGAGGTTGCTAAGCTCCGTTTTTCACCTGGGTCATCCACCAGATGACGTTCTACAGCAAGGGCAATTGAATAGGATGTATGTCCCACCTTGGCCATTCTGACTGGTTGTGGAGCATTTCAGCACAAACCTATCTTCATCAGCAATTACGCTTGGTGTTAGAGATCCAATTTCACAAGTTGTTCAAGCACACCTACATCTGTGCTGCTCCTAAAAAGGCCAATCCTCCTCATCCAGCTGAGATCAAGCCACATCTTTTAGCTGATTTGGTTCCAGCAGGGACAGGTACCCCACTCCTGCCACAACGCAGCCGTGTGGGCATGAAGGCAGGAGCCACACGGAAGGTGGGAACTGTCAGGGGTTAGGGCAGGGCTGGCCACACAGATGAATCCCAGATGGACTCTATCAACTTCTTTCCCTTCCCAAAGGGAAAAAGAAAGGGAATAAGAGAGCACGACTTATGGTCTGGGTAAGAAAATTAAAACAGCTTTAACAAAACAAAAACAATAAGAAGAAGATCATAATACTAACAAAAAAAATAATAAAAGTAATGAAGTATATACAACTATACACAAAACCACCACTGAACCCAAGCTCTGATGGCAGTCACACCAGCACTGATGATGTAGGGCTGGCAGTGGGGAAGTCCCAGGAGCTGGATTTGGGAACTGGATTCAAGAAATCATGGATTGGGGTTGAAGACAGAAAAATTGATGGAGTTCTCCTTGGATGCTGGCCACTGAAGAAGAGAGCTTAACACTCGTGATCCATCAGCTTTATACTGAACATGATGTACATGGAATGGTCAGATTTGGGTCACTGGTCCATGTCCACTCGTCCCTAGAAGTGTGACCTTTTACTTTACAGCACCCCGATACGAGGCACAAGATTTAGCAGTGGCCTTGCTTTCTATAGGAGCAAGTATCAGCCTTTATGCATATCAGTCCTTGGCAAGTAACTATAAACATCAAGTGTTATCACTTCTAGTAGAAGACACTGTCTGGAAAAACATGCCATTAACATCAGAAAGTTCAGTCACTTTGAAGATACTTGGCTGAAAAGTAAAATCACTGAACAGAATTGGTTCTGTTCTAGCTCAAACCACGACAGTATTATAAAGAGAAACAAGCTCAGTGTGAAACCATATGTGAGATTTAAGTGAAAACAGTACAGAAGTGTAAAGAAATAAGGCTCAAAAGCCAGCACGTGGAGTACCAACCACATTTGGATTTCTGTCTTCCTTAGAAGAAGAGAGTGATGCGGGCTTTTTTGTCAGGCTCAGACAAAGACTCACCAAAATTACTGAAACATTCATCTCCTGCAGCCCAGCCTCTTCAGCTCCAGGAGGTGATGGTTGCGAGCAGGAGAGTGGCACGTCTGGAGAGGCCGAGTTAAGTGCTGCTAATTCCCTGTTTATTGACTCCAGCAAGATGGGATTAGGACATGCCAGGGGTGCGAGGTGGCCTTGCGCGTGTCAGGAATGCAGCTGCTCTATCACGATTTTTGCCTGTGTTTTACACAGAGGAGGGCAGGCAGCTGCAGAGGGGGAGCACCGTCCTGAAGCCAGCTCCGTTAGCCCAGGGGTTGTATTTGGCCCCAGACGCCTGGCTTTTCCTGAGGAGCTGGAGGTATTCGGGTCTCCTGAAGCCAAGGGGTAAGCAAGGTGGGGTGGGTGGGAGGCTCCTGGACAATCCTGGCCATGGGACCTTGCCATGCCCTAGCATGGGAGAAGAAGAGATTTCCTACTTTCCTTCCTTCCTAGCGTCAGTCCAGATGTTGTCCTGCCCTTCTCTCCCCGATCAATAAATTTCCCTGTGATATTCTACATTTTATTGGAATTTTGGTTGCCATTAACTGCACCCAATCAGTCTGTCAAAACTTAGTTTAGAAGCTTGACCACTGAGAATTGAAAATGTGTTTCCTACTTCAAAACAAACAAACAGAGGCCTGCTTAGCAAAACAACTGCTTCCAAACAAACAAATGAACAACAAGCCCTGAGCCAGACAACCTCCTGGCTGGCCACAAGCAAGGCGGTACCAATTTCTGAGGTGGTTGTGTGTTGCTGTTACGGACACTGGTGGCACAGGAGTCAGCACAGAGCCGTGAGCAGCTGGGGCAGTGCGGCTTTTGTCAGTCACCACCGGCCCCAGCTCATCTGAAACGCGTGAGCTAAAGCGGAAAGACTTTCTGTTTCAGCACAGTGATCTCTCTTTTGGCCTCGTTGCTAATAATACTCACAGGCCCTCTCTGTGCCCCGGGCTCTCAGCGGAGCCCTCTCAGCTCGTTCTGTGCAGAACAAGCATTTCGCTCTTTGCAAAAAATTTTGGGTGTTGCTGATGCGCTCAGGTCACTAAGGTGCTGGAAGCCTGTTGCTGTTGCTGGCAAGTCTCAAGCAGGTTGGGGGATGCTGTGTTTGTATCCAAAGGGTAATTTGCATTTCCCTACTGAGGGAATATCAGCACAACCCTCAGCACACCAGAAGGCATCTGACGTCCAACTCCTGCAGCCACGCTCAGATAAAAATGCCTCAGGTGTGAGACTCTGAGGGGGCAACACAATGCTGGGGACATTTGAAGGCCACTCCCAAGCAAATCTACAACTGGTGAAAAGGGGCACAGTGGGAACCAAACAGCGCCCAGCAAACTGGTGCCATGCCTAAGGGAGCCGCAAAAATTGTGTACAACCCAGCGAAACCATCAGGATTTCCCTGGCTTATGTCCAGACCAAACTTGCACCTATTGTCTTGTCTCAGGCAAGTCTGAGTTTCTGGGTCCCAGAAGTTTTCTGTAAAGTTCCTCTTCCCAAGTACACCTCCTGCCTTGTGCAAATGGCATCAGGTGGATGGATCATCTTCCATCTCAGCACAGTGTATCTCCGTCTCCTCCCACCCATCTGCTAGTGCTCTGCTTTTGGTTCTCTGTTGCTTTTTCTTCCTTCTACTTATCTGCCTCCTCATATTACAATTAATTTGTAACACTTCTTACATTCACATTTATTAGCTTTAAAACCAGCATGACTTTATTATTTCCTTCAGCCACTTAGTTCCCCCACCACCCATTTCCTCATGTCAGTGTATATTTTCCCATCCTTTTCTCAGGCGCACTCTCCAGAGATGTCGTTGTAAAGAAACATGTTTTCCATGAGAAGCATACCAGGGCACGTGGACGTTGCCCCGTACAGAGATGTGAGCTTGTCTTCCCTCCTGCAGTTCAAAGTTTGAAAGAGCAAAAGTCAGTGTTCTCCTGCTGGTCTTCTGCCTTGACTGCCTGCTATCTGTCAGTGTGGTGTCACTAATGTCCCGCCACTCTGACCTGCTTGATTTTCCACTCGCTTCTTGCCAGTTTTCCAGGGGATAATGAGTCTGAAAAGATCTGCTACTAATGCCTGAAATGCAAGGAGAACTCTAGCCATGTGGCAATGCCCGGCAGGGATTAATGAAGGAGGAATTCTTTGGAGATCGAGGTTAGAATTAAGAATGGAAAGTACTAGCTGAAAGCATGGGAGGTTTCTCTGTCTGGCAACAGCCAGGGCAAGAAAAGTTTCCCAAAATAAAGTTATTGAAAGCTGTGGTTCACTTATAAACTGAGGATTGCCTCTCACCTCTGAGTTCTGCGTGTTCAGGCTCTGCCAGCCCCACCACACTGACCATTTAAGTGTTTAGCAGTGGAACAAGGCAAATCTCCTGTGGCAAAGCCTGAACACACCTACATGGTTTTCCTTGACAATGTCATGTTTGCTGTGCGGTCTCTGCCACCCCTCTTTCTTTCATCGCCCCTGCCCTGGCACTCCATAGTCTAGTCTAAAAATATCACCTTCTTGGCTGCCAGAGTAGTTAAATCTTTGTGCATGTTTCTTCTGTCCCCTTTATCCCTTCTTTTCTTTCTGGATTATTTATCTCTCTGTTGATTTTGTAGTCCTTTTATCTAAGTTCAAACATCTTGAAAACCGCAGTGTAGGATATGCTTTTAGCAGCTTCTATTTTTTTTTTCTTTGTTAAACTTACGCTCTTCTATTCCCCTCGATGACAAAGCAGCACAGGCAGGAGCGGGTTTCAGGGCTGCCTGCCTGTGCCATGATTCAGCAGGCTGTAAAAGGAAGGAATGCCTTCTTTTTTGGGAAAGGGTGGGAGAGAAAGGGGAAACGTGTGTGACAGGCATGTGTGTGCGTTCTTGCCTTCCTGGTGCTTCTGTGACTGCAGCAGTAGTATTGTGCTGTCCTGCAAGTTGTGTTGGAGCTAATCACCTGTTTCAAGAGGTGCTTGGAAAATATTTGGTAGAAAAATGGATCCTGCCTAGATTGAGGAGGAAGCCTGCTAAATTATACTACTTTGTAACCCTTGAATGTATTCCTTCACAGTGTTTTTAGTTTCTTATTTAAAGCATTTGGTATCTCCTATAGCTGCTTCCCTGCCTATCTGTATCTTCTGTTCAGGCTCTGGGTGCAGCTCAATCAACAGGGGCATTTAGGAGCCAGCTTGGTGTCTTTCTAGAAAAATGTGTTTGATTCCAAACTTCAGTGTGTAAACAGGGATTTGCTGATTTCATTCATGCTGAGCCTTATTTCTGAACGCCGGGGCCCTGTTTGCATTGTCCTAACGCGGTGGAATTTTCTCTGTGGGGAGACTTATGTTGCTGACTCATTGCATCAACTCAAAACAGATTTATGTTTACAAAAAACCCCCCTCCTCTTTCTTGCTTCTCCTTGCCCCTCCTAGCAATATTAAACTTGGTATTCCTACAGAATACCTCCTATCTACTGGAACAGGCTGCAGCCCATAGACCACACAGGAGCTGGCTTTAAACTGGGTAGTTCAGATACTTTTCCATCTCAGATACAGCTTAAAAGTGACATTACTGATATGGTAACAGGAGTCTGCATTCCTCCCCTTGGGGCCTTGCTCACTGCTGTCCCACGCCGCCCTGTGTGTGCAGGAGGAGACAGAGTCCTGAAGTTTAATCTTGCTCTGAAAGTTACTCCCGTGGTCCCATGCAAACCCAGTCACCTCCTTTTGCCTCTCCTTCCCAGTCAATGCAGCAGGGACAGTTTTTTCCACGCTTCCCTGTGCTTCTGTACTTGTTCACAGAATCCCCCAAACTGGAAGAGACCTAAGATCACTGAGTCCAACCATTAACCTAACACTGACAATTAAACTACATTCAGAAGCACCACGTCTACGCGACTCTTGAATACCTCCAGCGATGGGGACTCCACCACTGCCCTTGGCAACCCGTTCCAATGCCTGATAACCCTTTCAATAAAGAAATTCTTCCTCATATCCAACATAAACCTCCCCTGGTACAACTGAGGCCATTTGCTCTTGTCCTGTCGCTCGTTACATGGTTGAACAGCCCGAGCCCTACTCTGACCTCCTTTCAGGTAGTTGTGGAGAGCGATAAGGTCTCCTCAGTCTCCTTTTCTCCAGGCTAAACAGCCTCAGTCTGATGTATAAACGTCGAGCATTTACGCAGCATTGCACCTCTACAGACACACTTTGTTAAATGAGGAAACGGCGCAGCTTAAAGCTTCCGATATGAAACAAGGCCTTTACACAAGCAGCTCCCTGAGCAGCGCTGCCGCCTCCCAAGCGCGTTGGAGCGTGTGTCACTCGTTATGGTTGGTTAAACCCTCAGCTTGGAACCGAGCAAAAAACCCAAACCAGAGCACGGGCTGAGTTTTCCGAACAGGCACTAAAAACGTGACAGCCCACTCTAAGGAGCTCAGGAACGGGCAGAAGTAAAGGTGACTTTGCTGCTCGCTCTC
>NW_009719007.1:629-892 GCF_000703405.1 Apaloderma vittatum | reverse complement strand
GTCTAGGGCCAGCTGGATCGCTTTCACTTCACTAAACTGTCTCAATTTGTCTTTGCTTGTGATAGTTTCTGTGACTTGTCGTGCGAGACTTCACAAAGCAGCTTTCTACTTCCAATGTTTTCCCACAGTATGACAGGACCCATCAGTAAGTGGAGCGTACTGCTTTTCATTTTCACAGGCACTGTGAATAAATCAGAAATTCAACCCTCAACTACAACAGGTGTTCCTGCAGTCAAGAAAAAAACCCAGTTGGTAAAGGAGCC
>NW_009719007.1:0-588 GCF_000703405.1 Apaloderma vittatum | reverse complement strand
GGGAAGCATCACCCAAGGAGATGACTTTTGTCTGTGTGTCCTCAGATCCAGAGACTCTTGTTCCTTTGGCCATTGGCATAGGCCTACCATAGGCCCCATCACGGTGCTGGAAGTTGTGTCTTTATAGTATATGTAAGGCATCCTTCTTTGAAGCAGTCTGCCAATTCAACAGGATTCCATGACTATTCAGGAGTGAAATCCCAAACTGTCAGAGGTGAAAACTGCTCTGGGCACCTGCCCAAATTCTCCCACATACTTTGCCACCCAGGAATTGGTTGCCTCAGGGCACGTTCCTGTGTGGCCTTCCTAACTGGTTGGTTAACCCTAAGAAAAGCCAAAATCAGTGTCACTGCATACACTAATACAACTTCCTGGTTATATTGGGATTTTAAAGAAACTCAAGAGCCATTGCAACAAGCACAGAAACCTCTGAAGAAGAGGGAGATGCCATTCTTCATTTCTTCCACAGAGTGGCTCCTGGAGGAGGAGAAAGGTGTAGTTGCTATTTGTCTTGTTGAAATGATTCCCAGAGTACAGGGATGGCAGCAGGTCAGGGGCCAAATACCAGAATAGGCTCAAGGCTAATGC
>NW_009719006.1:357-6950 GCF_000703405.1 Apaloderma vittatum | reverse complement strand
AAGAGAACAACATGTTGCCTGTTGTGTAGTGGGAAGCACAGGCGGAATGACCTGTCGGCAGATTTTCAAGTTTGGAGGCGATGGAGTTTTTAATCGTGAAACCAACTCCTGTAAGGTGTCTTTCAGTTTGAGGTTTGCCTGACCAGTAGTGAGTAGCCGGCACCATGTTCTTTGAGGCTGCCTTCCTCATGGAGATGAACTTCACTGAGACCAGCAATGTCGATGTTGAGTCGTGATAGTTCGTGGGCAATTCGAGCAGAACGATGCTCAGGACATCTACTATCCACAGTATCAAGCATGATTCTAATGTTCAAACATGCGAGTGTCAATCTGAACACACCTTTGGAGGCAGGTGTATGCCTTTGTCTCTTTGTGCTTGTTGTACCGCATCAGAAGATGCCCGTTGGCTGCGGCTAGCCAACCGAGTGGCCACCTTTTCTAGGCCCCTCTCCACGTGGAGCAAGCAGTGCTCTCCTTGAAAAAGGCTGCTTGGTCATTCAGGATGTTGCCAAACAAGACTGTCATCTCCGAGGTCAGTCTCAAGCAACCAATGTCCTGAACCGCCTGCATGCAGGGTTGGGTCTGCGGCTTCCAGTGCAGCTTATCACGTGCCATTTCGTCCCTCACCTGTCGCTACAGCACTTTACAAATGTGGGTGTAACCTTCAAGCCTGTGCAACGGAATTTTTAGGTGCGGCTTGGTGTGCGCAGAACTGGCCCCACCCTTTACTCCTAAGCTTCATCTGCCAGGGCCTAGTGAGCTTGGACGGTGACAGCAAAGTCCTCAGGATGTAGGTTTAGTTAGAGTATCCTTCTCTTAGATGGATGGCCTTACAGGGCTAAATGAGCTCCACCTGCCCGGGTTTGGAGTTAGAGTTGTCCTTCTCCTAGGATGGTTGCTGGGAGGCTAGCGAGCCCATCCTACCACTTAGTCTGACCCTTCAGTTGATACCTGTCTGGCATGGGAGACCCTATCAGAGGCATATGCCACCGCCAGCATAGCTCGCAACCTCACAAGGGCATGCAAGATTCTCCTCCGCGACAAGACTCTGAATATGCACCATATAAAGATGGATTAAAAGTTTTAGAACGGTGATAAAAATATTGCAAAACATAGCTTTTTCTAAATCCCAAGGGATTTGAAAATTTTAGTCCTTAGTACTCACTTTAGCCTTTTAGTCATTATTATAGCTGTAGCTGCATCTGTCCCCGCTCTGGTCTCTGGATGTACCTTCTGTAGGTAAATGCACACAGGCCTCCCACTAACCTCCAGTTACACAAATTGTACTTCTTTTAGTTAAGACCCTGGATTAGCATTCCTTCATCATGTACTAATTTTAATACACAGATTCAGCTGACTTTAGATACCTTTCTTCAGTAGTCAACTAATATTATTTGACAAACATAGTCTTGTTAAAATTATTTTAAAAGAGCTGGAACACTTTTTTTAGGGAGAAAAAGCAATTCAATACCTTAGTATCTACACACAACATTCTGATAATGCTTAATTTCTGTAGACACCAGAGATACTCCAAGAATTATTGCTCATCTTCAGAGAGTCCCTTATAGTACTGAAATACTTATTTCACTGCTAAGAGTTTCTCAGATTTTATCTGTCCCTTCAAGGCTCCAGGTCCTAGCACTTGCAGAACAAGTATGCTTCTGAGACATGCCGAATAGCAAGTCATTTCATCTTCATAAATCTTCCTAAACTTGATCAAAATTTTGTATACATAAAACCTGGCAAGGTTTTCTAAACCTGCATGAAATTCCTTCATTATTCAACTTTTTGGGTGGTGCAAAGTCTACATTTAATAGTAATTTAAACATAAGCATGTCAGTTGTATCACTACTTTTTATTTCAATGGAAATTCCTCGGTAGGAAAGAACAAGGTAGGTAGGGCAAACTAACTCCTTGATTCTCTCAAATATAGAAAAAAAAAAGACGAAAAAACCCACAAAACAAAACACACACTGAGAAGACAATAAGAGATGCATGTTCCATATTTTATCATTGATTGCCTCATGGATTTAAAAAATAAGACAAATAAGTCAATTTCTCTAAAGAAAAATTCTCCATAAAAATAGCTACTAAATTCTCCACCTGAAAATTAGAAATTAGTGGTAGCAAAAAAATATTAAAAAACATTTAAAGAATATAGTCTTAATTACAGAGCTACAAAATCATGTAATACAACTACACAACTTCGAATTATACAATTCATAATCCTTTTAAAATCATCATTTATCCTTTTCAATTCTTTTCCTGGTTTGCTCAGTGTTTGCTCCTGAAACTTTCATCATCAACTGTTTGGGGGCCACGTGTCTGTATCTACAACATAATAGCCGTGGATCCAGTAAGCACAGTAACACACATTTTAAAACAAGTAAACTATGGACATGCAGTTAGAAAACACACACATAAGTGCATGTATGAAACTGCGAAATAGCAGTCTATTACAATTACGGTATCTTTGCACCTGTAGCCCTAGATTCAAGCTGATTTTTAATTCCCTGTGGTTCACTCTTCTCCCCTTGCCACAGAAATATTACTCAGCTCCATGGATGTCTTGGGCTTGATGGGGGTTTTTTTTTAAGTTTTCATCATTCACATGAAGTATCTGAATGGATGCAATTGCTATTGTAGTCAATCTTACTACCACCTTTAACTAATTCTTGCTGGAAATTTCTTTCAGCTTTCTTATTTTAAACCTGCATACCTTGCTTCACAAGAAAAAGCAAAGAAATGCTTTTTGTGAGTCAGTTTTAACTAATTACTTCATACTTCTAAGTACCTTAGAGTCTTTCTGCCTTGTAACAACAGCACAAGGCACTACTCTCAGCTGAATTTGGCATCGCCAGAGCCAACGTGTCTCCTTTCCTTCCTTCCAGAGTATCTCCAACATGCTTCACATTCTCTAACACCTACCATCAATTTCTTTTATACAGCTGTCTAAATCCTCACATTCTTCTGTATATATTCCTCACTCTTTCTCTCAAACAGAACACTGAAAGCACTAAGGCACATAGCCTAGATTAGCAAGTACATATTACACATAATCACTTATGTTTTCAAGAAGGTACTATAGTTATAGATCAAGACTAGCAACACTGAGTGACCCATTTTAAGATCTGAAATAAGACCAGTTTTCTTCTTTTAAGCATCAGTCACAACACAGCATTGAATTTTCTTCCAAATACAGTGGAGCCACGGTGAGTCATCAATCCAAATTTGGAATTATTATTCCTCTATAAACACAGATGAGCACTTTAATGAGGGCACACGGAACATTTCCTTTTTCACAACAGGGACAAGAGATTTTTCCTCTGATGCCAGGAAACTGAGGAAAGGAACAGCTTCGGAATCTAAAAGAAACTGCTACAGAAAATCAGTTTCTGTAAATCCATTTCAAACTAGTTTGCTCTTCTTGAGGCCTGACTTCTGACTTTAACTCTGGAACCACGCAAAAACCTTACATTAGCAGATTTACCTCTAAGGAAGTTATTTGCCATTAAGCCACTGTTATACCATGAAAGTATTTGCAAGGTAAGTACAGCAGGTAAAGAACTTCCAATACATAAAAATCAAGGACTATACACCAAAAAAACCCAAAAAAAAGCTATCCACCAAAATTCCTCTAGAGTCTCAGAAGTATCCTTTAACCAAAATCAGATAAGTATGTAAGACATATAAAGAAATAAATAATCAAGATTAATATGTTTATCAATGACCTGGATGTGGGATTAGAGAGCGCTGTCAGCAAGTTTGCTGACGACACAAAACTGGGAGGAGTGGCTGACACACCAGAAGGCTGTACTGCCATTCAGCGAGACCTGGACAGGCTGGAGGGCTGGGCGGGGAGAAATCTTATGAAATTCAACAAAGGCAAGCGTAGAGTTTTGCACCTGGGAAAGAATAACCCCATGTGCCAGTACAGGTTGGGGACCGACTTGCTGGAGAGCAGTGCAGGAGAAAGGGACCTGGGGGTTCTAGGGGACAGCAGGATGACCATGAGCCAGCAATGTGCCCTCGTGGCCAAGAAGGCCAATGGCATCCTGGGGTATATTAGAAGGGGAGTAGCTAGTGGGTCAAGAGAGCTCCTCCTGCCCCTCTACTCTGCCCTGGTGAGGCCACATCTGGAATATTGTGTCCAGTTCTGGGCCCCTCAGCTCAAGAGAGACAGGGAACTGCTTGAGAGAGTCCAGCGCAGAGCCACAAAGATGATGAAGGGAGTGGAACATCTCCCTTATGAGGAAAGGCTGAAGGAGCTGGGTCTCTTTAGCTTGGAGAAAAGGAGACTGAGGGGGAACCTCATTAATGTTTATAAATACATCAAGGGGGAGTGTCAGGAGGACAAAGCCAGGCTCTTTTCAGCAGCGTCCGATGACAGGACAAGGGGCAATGGATACAAGCTGGAACATAGGAGGTTCCACTAAAATATTAGAAAAAACTTTTCCCCTGTGAGGGTGACAGAGCACTGGCACAGGCTGCCCAGGGAGGTTGTGGGGTCTCCTTCTCTGGAGACATTCAAAACCCGCCTGGACGCATTCCTGTGTGACCTGCTGTAGGTGATTCTGCCCTGGCAGGGAGGCTGGACTAGATGATCTTCTAAGGTCCCTTCCAACCCCTGACATTCTGGGATTCTGTGATATGTTTGGTCTTAAGTCCTTAGAAAGCTAATAAACAATCTGCATAAACAGGGAGAGGCCTATCTTCAGAGATGCTTTGTATAGTTACATATTAGAAGAACATGCATACTTCTTACCACTGTGATATTATATAAGAAAGATCAACCTAAAGCAACCAAGACACAGCATGTATTGATGAAAATGTTTCTAAATCATCTCTCTCGAGGAAAGGGGAGATTGCAGACAAAAACATAACATAGAGTCACGAAAGAAAAGGACTAGAAGGACTCAGAATTAAGAGCACCAAGTGACTTGTATAGTAATTTAAAATGTAACTAGAAGTCTTAAATTAAATAAGTCAATATAATTTGAAAACAGTGGTACAACAGCGAGCACATGTTTGTTTCTAAGGAAAATAATATCCTCCCACCTATTGTGAGAAAGAGAATTTCCCACTGTAAATGTATTGAGGGAAAGGGTTTTTCCCACCTTAAATTTATGGTACATCATTAGAAGCAGAATACAGAGTATTTATAAATACATATAAAAGGCTTTTTTAGTTCTGGAGACAAGCTATGTCCAATTTCCACTTAGAATCTACATTTATAAGCACTTTAACTTATGTCAACAATTACAAGCTAGAAATAACATACTTGATTGAAATAACACAACAGATTTGCCAATGAAAATAAGATCTAGCTTAAGTTGATCCATATACTAAAAGTTTCACCACCACTGGATTAGGAGAAGAACCTACCATACTGAAAAACAGAAATAGAATACCTTGGACAGAACCTCAACTAAACCAAAAAGAACGGAACTTGTTCCAAAACTGATATGCATTGCACATTGCAATGTGTGCTATTTTGTTTAATATCAGTTTAACTTGTATATAAAGTCAGAGTAATATTGACTAGAGACACTTATCTTTCAATAGTGATATAAATTTAGTATTAACATTCATACTGATTCTCCAAGAATAAGAAACCAGATGAAAAGAACCTTGAGATATACAATGTAGGCAACAGGATAATCTCTCCAAATTGCATTCCTCCTACAGGTTGTTACAATTTACGGAGATTCGTCTTCTGTTAACTTCATATATACAAATATCCAAGAAGTCTGACAGCGTAGCAACAAACTTCTCAAATATTTGCACACTGATTCTTAGATGCCTGACCTCAAAAACATGATGCAGAGATCATGGAACTTGTCTTCTACATATACTTAAAGCAAGCTTGCCCACTGATTCCCCATTTTGGAAGGAAAGAAGGATTTTTTCAAGATTTCTTCACACAAGCGTTTTAATGATGAATCTGAAGCCTGTGCTACCCGACAAAGCCACCAGGTGGCAGAATCACACAGTGCCAAAGATGATCTCTCACCACTCATCCAATAAAGAAGGCCTGGCCCCAAAAGCAGCTGTGTGACCCACAGGAGAGAGAAGCACAAAACCACCTGTTCAAAACGAAACCCAAGACATTTTTCGGTCAGACACCCTTCAGAAAGAGGAAGAAAAGATCAAACAAAAAGAAATACTCCTTAAGGAATATGATTGCTCACATATCTGAATTCTTCAAATTGCTTTCCTTTCCTCACAGGAAAGGTGCCTTCAGGCACCGTTTCATTTCATTCACCAGCTCCTTTCAACACCAAGACACAATAGTAGTCAGTGTCTTGTCATACAAGATGAAGAATAGGCACACCCTGGCATTTGAGTTTTCATTATTTATTAACTTACATGGACACATGTGAGCTTACACGCAGAGATGAATCCAGATCAATCCCAAAAATATGAAAGTTTTGCATGACGTCATAAACGATGCATTAAGGCTATGACAGGAAATTGCATTTATAGAACTGCAGTTCCTGCTTCTCTTAGACAAGCTCAAACCTTTCCATAGCACCACTTATGGTCACCAACTGTCTCAAATCCTGCATCAAGAAGAATCAAGACCTCCAAAA
>NW_009719006.1:0-322 GCF_000703405.1 Apaloderma vittatum | reverse complement strand
TAAAAAAACAAACACACACTAACATATAAGAAAATTATTAGTTTAGGCTTTGGAGAGAAGGCATCTGTAAGTTGATGTGCTGCCATTTGATCTTTGAAACTCATCAGGATTTGCAAATTTTCCAGTTGTTAGTTGACTGTTCAATTCCTAGATCCACAGATTAGTATTAGAATGGATACCACTCGCCAAAAGCGAGTTCGCTAACAGTGCAAAGCAGCTATTACTGTTATTCAAAAAATGCATGGGTTTGGCATTGAATACATACAGCTCTATCTCATGGCCTCAATTCTTGTCATTTCTTAACTAGTTATAAATATATATA
>NW_009719005.1:0-779 GCF_000703405.1 Apaloderma vittatum | reverse complement strand
ACAGAAAGGGCTTCTCCAAGTACATTGCAGATAAAACAAACACTAGAGGTAATGTAGGCTCACTGCTGAGTGAGGTGGGTGCCCTGGAGACAGATACAGAGAAGGCAGAGTTGCTGAACGCTTTCTTGGCCTCTCTCTATACTGCTGGAGACTGTCCTCAGGAGCCCCAGTCCCCTGAGGCCCCAGAGGAAGTCAGGATAAAGGAGAAGTTGCCCTGGTTGATGAGGACTGGGTTAGGAATCAGTCAGGCAATCTGAACATCCACAAATCCATGGACCCTGATGGGATGCACCCGTGGGTGCCGAAGGTGCTAAGGGAGACATTGCTAGGCCGCTCTCTATCTTCTTTGGTAAGTCATGGGCAACAGGAGAGGTGCCTGAGGACTGGTGGAAAGTGAATGTCTCTCCAGTCTTCAAAAAGGGCAGGAAGGAGGACCCGGGTAACTACAGACCGGTCAGTCTCATCTCCATCTCTGGAAAGGTGATGGAACAACTTAGATGTAACAACTTATCCTTGGAGCTGTCTCTAGGCATATCAAGGGTAAGAGGGTCATTAGGAGCAGTCAGCATGGCTTTGTTAAGGAGAAGTCATGTTTGACCAACCTGAAAGTCTTTTGTGAAGGTATAACCAGGTGGGTAGATGATAGCAGTGCATTGGACATAGTTTATCTGTATTTCAGTAGCGCGTTTGACACCATCTCCCACAGCCTCCTTGTAGCTAAACTGAGGAGGTGTGGTCTGGATGATGGAGTAGTGAAGTGGGTTGTGAACTGGTTGAAG
>NW_009719004.1:4421-19148 GCF_000703405.1 Apaloderma vittatum | reverse complement strand
CGAACCTGGATTCCTGAGACAATTAATGTCCTCTTAAAAACGCTCCGAAGCCGACTCGTTCCGGCCGGAGCCGCAGGCGATACTGGGCCTAAAAGCTCGGGTGGTTAGCCGGTGCCAGAGTCGCCCTTCACCCCGTGCTGTGCTTCAGAGAGCCCGCCGGGGAGCCGGGGTAGCAACCTCTAGTCGCTAATGGAGAGAATGAGCATCTCTGGCTGTCTGCTTAAAGCTTTCCTCCTTAGCTTCCCTCCTCCTTATAAATATATATTTTTTTTTTTCCAGTTCTGTGAGACTGTGAAGATGATTATTCGGGACCAGAGGAGTGTTCTTGCTTCCGTGCTTGTGGGATTAGCATCGATAGTCTGCCTAGGTTTGGCACCGTCCACCACGCTCCCCACTATCTTTATTCCCTTCTTTCTGTGGATGGCTGGCTAACAGCCCTCCCAGAGGCCAGCGTCTGTATATAAGATGTATACTACTGTATTTATGGAAGCACAGATTACTTGTTGGCGTCGCGTGAAGTTTCTCAACCTTGTGTGCCATTTTTAAATACAACTTTGTCTAGAACACTGTACACAAGGCATAGCTTACTGTGTAAGCCAAATAATAGATTTCCTGAAAATCTCAGTTGGTACATTTTAACATGCCTTTAAATCATGAAAAAGTAGGGTTGCGATGCAGTTCTGCTCCTTGCCAGTAGCCATAAATGATTCTGGTAACATCCTTCATGTTTTTCAATTTTTTAGCTGCAATATATTGGTGCTGTAACTGTTAATAAAAAATGGATGATGGTGTTCCACATCGTGATGGATATTGAGAACTACTTACCTCTTCCTTTGATGCATATACCATATATTCAGAAGTTACTGTCCCCATTCCTAAAATACTCTTTAGTGGAGATACAAGTAAGTTAACTGATTCTTTGATAGCAAAGAGGAATAAAATGACCCTAGGCTGAGTGCTGGGTGCTGCAGGAGCATATCAGGCCGCATTAGCTACAGTCATTTCCCTTCTGGGAATCATTCAAAAATCTCTCATTATTGTGTAAACACTTGTTACTGTATTGAACAACTTTTTAAATGAGTTTAATAGTGAGGAAAGATGGCAAATCCTCAGTGTTTTCCTTGCAACTGATAGCTGTTAGTATGGCTGATATAAATGGGTTTTACGGGGCACAGGAAGAAACTAGCTTGTTTTATGACAACTAATGACATCCAAATGTCGAAAATTTCCAGTGCTCCTGAGCACGTGGCAGGGAGGCAGAGGTCAGATGCAAATTTAGTTCCTCCCTTCCCTCAGCAGCGGGACCCGTGTGAGTGCTGCAGAGCCTCAGGGATCATAAGAACAGTTTCCATGGTGGCTATGTTGTCATTTTGGATATTGCCTTAAAACAAGATGCCTCTCTGTGAAAGACAACATGACATGTCTTTCTATACTCACCTCTTGCAAGTGAGTATTCACTTACAAGCCAGCAGTTGGTGCTAAAAATGTTTCGTCTTCAACGCTGAGGCCTTTCTGTTTATTAAGAATGTGTAAAGTTGGATTTGAAATCAGGTTCATCTAGCCAATTGTTTGAGTGCTAAAAACCTTTGCTATTTTTTTTCTTAGCAATGTCTTGATGTATGCAGAGGAGTTGTTCAGCTCCTGGAATGCCTTGCATGTGATACGTGCACTTACATGTTCACGCACAATGCTTGCCTTCCTGTCTAGTCAAAGGCGAATACGATGGTGTCTTCACCAAGGACTAAACCTCAGATTTACTTCTTTCTGTGAGTGGTGTTCAGTTTCCTGTCGTCAGCTCTGCTGCGTGAAGTGTGGCCGCTTTCCCCATTTTAGAGGGACTCATTTTAACTGTGCTATAAAACCCCTTCTCCTTCCCCTTAGACCTCACAGCTGCCTGAAGTTTGGATTCTTGAACTGTGAGTCTACTTGGCTGCTCTCTAATCGTCTTTCTTCTTCTGGCTGCCCCACTATAACTGACGAAGAATGTAAAGACTGGGGTGAAATTCCACACTTGTAGGAAACAGCAACACGGCTGCTGCCACCATCGACCGAGAGGGGATTTCAGCCCAGCTTTCGGTACACGTTCAGTCTGCAGCCCAGCTCCAAGCAGCTGGGTATCAGTTACTGTTGGCTCCTTGTAAACAACTTCTGTTCCAATATCAAAGATTGCAACGTTCAGTGTAACTGCTTCTGGTAAACTTTTAAAATTAAGGTGTTGTTTAATTAACAGGAATTGCTTTTTCACAGTGTATGCGTTAGTGTTATTTACATAAATTCCAGTGTGGATTTTTTTTTTTTACTTGCTGTATATAAGGTATGAACTGTAGTTATTACTGTAATTATATAAATAGAATTTATTCATTTAAAAAAACGTCTACCGGCCTCTTGAAATTGAGTATAATGTTATAGCATTTGTCTAACATACCCCAGTAGGGCACTGAACAGTCTATTAACATGCAGTTACACGGTGTCTGATTACAGGTGGGCTTTTCTTTCCCCCTTTATTTACTTGGGATTTACAAGAATTCCAGTAATTCTTATGATTCACTTATACAATAAACAACGGGGTCATGACCAGTAACCAAATCATAAGTGGGATTCTTGGAAGGCAGAAAAATATTCCTGCTCTAGCTTTGATATCAAAGGACCCATGCTCCTGCTTTGCTCATGCCATTAAGCAAGAAGCATCCAGATTACATGGAAGGACTAAGCTGAGATTTTCTTAGGTGTCTACAAAACAAATGAAGGCAGTTCCTTACAGACTTCTAGCTGTATTAGCAGAGAATTTTCCTTCAACATGTGAAGTTTTAAGCTTACAGCATACTATGACATGGTCTAGAATGTCTTGCTGTATGCTTTCTTAATGTGGGCACAGGAACAGAAATCGAGCTGCATGTTTAGGAGTTTCCTCCTACCAACTCTAATTCTAGCAGAGATCTGGAAATGTTGTTGAAGTCAAGCATGAGTCAAATCAGTCATACTCTGAGGGGAAAAACAAGACTAGCAGGCATGAATTCTCATGTTAAGCTCAGCGGGTGGTGTTTCTGCTCTGAAATATTTTGGTAAATGTCAGTGTCAACTTTTTTTTCTGTAATTACTTGAGTAAAAATAAGCACTTGCCCTAGATGGAGCATTGCATTTCAGACTTGAGCTCAACTGTGATGCCATTGAAATGAAGGAGCTAGTTGTAAGAAAAACACAGAAAATTGTTTGTGCTTAGAAGTGAAATGGTTCATAGGTAACTGTAAGTGATGGTGATGGGGAGTGTAAAACTAGAGCTGCAGCTCATTTTGGTGGTGGGGCTGTTTTGAGAAGCTGTGTGGTTAAACCAGAATACGTAATGGAGGAGTATAACCATCACCCCTGTGCCTCTGGGAAAGGCAAGTAGTGAAGACATCACATTAAAAGGATAGATGTTTCACTTCAGGCTCTCAAAAACATAAAAATAAAATGAGCATTCACAAGGCTCAAAATATTTTTACGAAGCCTGTGTTTAAAAGAAGAAAAATAAGTAAGTTGGTAAGCGAAGACATCAGAACAGTGAGCTTTCTGTTTGTATTTATTTTAGCTTGGAACATAAATGATTACTCATTTTGTGGTGAACAGTCATCTGCTGCTTGATTTCACCTTTGGGTCCTCCTGTGCTGAAGGAGAACGCTACATATAAATACCATTGAGGCTTTTAATGAAAACAAAATCATAGCAATACTTGTTAAAGTCTGAGGGGGTGGGGAAGAGGGAATTAAACTTGTGTGTGACTTGACATCGTCCAGACAGGTTTTAGAAAGCAAGCTGCAGCAACAAGAAACACTAGAACTGTGATCTCTAGAAATATATGGTGATGTATTACTTATTGCATGTTTTCACATTAAATAAAGCTGATATAGAATGATACAGAACTGTGCTAGTCATTAGTTAGCATCTCCTTTATCCACTGGAAAAAAAAAAAGTTACATTTGCTCCTTTATGCTTTGTAATAGCTGAGGACCCAATTCCTCTGAGCGCTTAGCTGTCACGAATGGGCCTGCTGGTGGGAGATGAAGATACAAAATCTTGGTAGTTTTGAGGCTCTTTGCAGGAGTGCATTGCACTCTCCCATAAGCCAATCAGAAATCTTTCAGAACACACTGCTGGTAAAATAAATGATCTCCTCTGCTGCAGGAATAGACTACTAAAAGTATTTGAGGGTTATTTTAGGCATAAGTTCTTTAAAATTGATTCCGTGCTGTGTTTCATGGCTTAGCTTTGCTTCTGAAATCATTTAAGATATGGTCCTGAGTACTCAGAGTCTGCAGGAGAAGGGGGAGGGGGGAGAAGTGGAGTGATCTTTTAGGCGACTTAAATCAGAATTACATTGATTGCAGTAATGTGGTTCTGTCTGTTTCTGTGTCTTATAGGGTAGACAACTTTCTGTAGGATGTCTTGCAGCTTTTTAATGTTTTTCCTGTTTATTAGGGAAATTTATTTAGCCCCGTGACCTTGTTTTAATAGCCGCCTCAACAGCTTATCGGTGAATTGGAAAACAGTCAGTGGCTGCTCTGTGATGGCACAATTTGGAGCAAATCAGCGGCGTAGTCCCTCCTGTGCAACTGCCTCACAACACCAGCAGCCAAACACTTCGTCTGAATCAGGTGGTGAAAGTGCCGGAGGCAGGTAACGCAGGTTTATTTTACCTGCGAGGGCAGCAATGTGTCTTCTTTCCTGTTCCCAGCATGACTTTAGGGGGCTTGGGACGGGTGTTGCATATTAGGGCTGAGACTAAATGGCTTAACTTGCCCTGCCCTTAAATTGAGAGGCGTGTCATTAATGCCACAGGCTGTAATCTAACCTAGTAAATAAAACGGGCTGGGGTCTATCTTCTGACTATGTGGTGGTACACCGTGACTCATGCCCGCATGGCTGCAGCGTACCCTCACGTCTAATGGCTACTGGCCATGCTCCCTAGCTGGCCTTGTCCCAAGGGACGGGAGAGCACTGGGTACCCGGGGCTGCAGCTGGCATCATGCAAACAGCATCCATGCAAGCACGCGTGTGGATGCGCAGACCTACTCTGTGATGTTTCGTAGCTGATTGACCTGGCTAGAATGTTAAGGTAAACATCCCTATTGGTTAGGCAAAACCTTGAGGGGCTTCCTGGTTAAGCAGCACTTTGAATGGAAACAGCAATACCATTTTATAAAGAGTGCAAAAATGGGACAGTTTTACAGAATTTCTGGGGATTCGGGAGACCTATTCCTATAATCTTCTCAGTCCATCCCGCAGGAGACTCACCGGGCTTTTGATAAGGCTATGAGGTGGCTATCCTTCACTTACTCTAATTCTATCTGATGGTTATTGTTTTTTTTTTAAATCAAGTTGGGGAACACCTGCAGCTTTGAGTTAGAAGGAGGAAATAGCTTTCTGGACACTGTGTTGGAGCAGGCTCTATGTGGGGTCTAGGTGTTTGTCCCCTCCAAGGGGTGTGTTAATTCTCATGGTCTGTGGGCCCCCTTGAGGTTCAGAGTGGGAACCAGAGCCCTAGATGCAGCCAGGACCTAGAAATGCTAAGATGGGTACATTTCAGACTTTGACACAACACAAACTGCAGCCATTTAGAAAACTTTCAGGTAAAAATAAGGGAGAGACTGTCAGGTTAGATCAAAGGGTTGCTGCCTTGCTGTGGTGTTTCAGTTAAAGCAAACACTTTTAGTTAAAATACATAGCTGCTGTACCTCTATTGCCTACAGTTTCTCTTTTATTAATTCTGTCATATTTCTATAACCAGGACAGTAATCATCTCTGTTTTCTGGCCAGCTGCAAGACTTAGTTAGTATTTGCATACGGCTGTGGGTTCCTTGCACTGGGTGCACCAAATAAATAAAATCCATCTCTACCAGAAGGCAACTTCTCTGCCTGTGAAACCAGAGTTTTCTGTGAGGCTAAGGAGGTATATTATTTTATATAATTAAGAATGCACACAAATGAAGGGTTATACTCTGCTAAACTTGCCAGGCCACCTTATCTTCTGCTTCTGCATAGTCTTAGACTTGACTCAGATCTGCACCTGTGTTCCTTGCAATTTTGCAGAAAGTACCTGAAGACTTTCATTCAGTCCTGCGCAGAAAGACAGCGAGGGGTGGGTCTGCTACTGCCACACAGTCGCTTGAAAGTTAGTATGTAATTCTAATCAAAAGTAAAGAAATGTGGGTGGGAAGATCATGAGAGGTCTCCTGAACCTCTGGTGGGAAGATTAGGTATTAAACAGAGTAACTTCTCTGTTTGCAGACAAGATTGCAGGGAGCTCTAAGTGAACGCTCAGGTGGAGGGAGGCACCTGTTTTCAACCACATTCATTCACAGTCTGGCTAAAGGATGTGGCAGCGCACTATGTAAGTAACCTGGAGCCGGCGATGACTTGGTTGCCTCCAGAACCAGAAACAGCGTAGTTCTGAAAGCCACGGAACTGCTTTTAGCCCAGGGGGAATGTCGGGGATTGTGTGGTTGCACATCGTGCTGTCACGGCCCTGTCACTTTTGGAGCTTGAACAGAGAGCACCTCGGGACCCTGTCCTGTTTTGCAGTCGTACCAACTCACCTGAAGCAAGAGCTCTGAATCATGCAGGGATGCCTGAGACTGTTTAAATTCCATCCTCAACCTCATTTTATTCACAGGTTACTTTACACAGGTTCCAGCTCTGCTGGTTCCTCAGAAGTCCTTCCCGAAATATCTAACTCTTCCCAAGCTTTGGAAGAGAAGCCTGAAGGCCTCACTCAGGGCTGAGAATCACCTCAGACTGGCAAGCGTGTAAGGCTAGAACGCCTAAACTATTCATGAAGACGTATCCCGTGATATCCACAGTCACATTGCCATGTCTGACAGCTCAGTGCCTCATCAAGCTCAGGACGTGCACAAAGCTCAGCTCCTCTGGAAACCCTAGGGTGCCACAAACTAGCATGTGGCCTCCATAAAGAGAGGCAAAAGTAACATGTCTTCACGCAGCACTTCAGCCAGTTAGCACAGACAATCGCATGGGGAAGACAGCTGCTTTTTTTTTTTTTCTTTAGTTATTACTCCCAGTTTCTGACATCAAGCAAGTTTGGTCATGCTGTATCTAAGAAAGAACGGCTCTGTTGTACAGGTGACTATTTTAGAATGACAATTTGATCATGTATTGACAGACAGGGTGTAGACTGGGAATAATGTCTTTTCAAAAACTTGCCTGGAGAAAGTAGTAATTCTGCTTGGCCAATGAACTGAAATTCCAGTGAGGAACAGAGAGTTTCTATTTCTGATGTCTTTGAGCAATTCCAGTAGCTCTAACACTGTTAAAGCATTGAGATTTGCACAGGCAGTAGACCTGATGCATAGTCATAAAATGTATTTCAAAATTATAATGAGGTTTTTATGACTTGCAAACTTTGGTGGTTTTTTTTTTATAAGCAAACTGAAAATATCCACCCAAACCAGTTTAGAAATTACTTTCCCTCAGTAACTTTTTAGTTTGCATTTCCCAGTTTGGGAAATGTTCGTGTTAAAAGCTCTCTTACAGACAGCACTCAATCCTGAAACCGAATACAAATTTGTGCTTGCAACAACAGTCTGTTCTTATGGGAAAGACAGTGGATTTGTGACATAGATTGTGAGTTCACTCTACAATTGAGCAGGAAGAGAACATGGGATGTGACTGAGACATATGTTTATCTAAAAAATATTTGATCCTAATAAAAAAATAGTAAGAGAAGTTACTTTTAAAAAAGTCACTTTACTAGCACTGCATATTTAAAAATTATACCATTGGGAGAGGTTCTCAGTAATTGAGTATGTAGTACTCCTAGCTTCTTTATTGCAACAGCAACTCTGAGTTAATGTCTCTTCCAGCTAAAATCAGAGCTTGGTCACTGTCTTCACAGGAAGCAAGTTACTCTTCCATGAAGTATTCCCACCCATTCCCTGACCTCCTCAAAATCTTATACGTGTAGAAATTTAATAATGTTCAGAAATGAACCCCGAGTCACGATGAACTTTACACTGAATTATGATCTGAAGAATATTGCAGGTCATAAACTGTGCGGCTTTTTTTTTGTTTGTTTGTTTTTTTGGTAGTTCTTCAAATGTATTGAGCAAGCTGCCTACAGGTGATCTCTTCCGCGCTGCCACCAGTGTTTCTACCCAGGTTTTTTGCTGGTCAAGGCAATGCGCTCTTCAGCTGGCTTCTGAGATCTCGTTTTGTGAACACAATTACTCCCATTAATCTTTAGGAAAACTGGACTCTCAGTCCTGAGTTGCAGCAAGATAAACAGACACTGTTAACAACATAACTACCTTTGAGAGCCTTGAGCTTATAGACGAGGGCCAAGTTTTTCAATATCACAGGAATGAACTTGGCGACATCCGAAGGTCAGTTTAGCCCTGGATCATTCTCCACCGATAGCTGCAGTGAGCACTTAGGGACAAGGTATGGGTACAGATGGAGCTGATATATTCCCTCAAATTATCATAAGCAATAATTCATGAACTTCCAGATTTAAAGCTTGCATTAATTTCGTCATGTTTAATACTCTTACCCTACATTAACTTATCTTACTCCTTTTTTAGCTTATCTGTCTGACCTCTGAATGGTTCTACAGCCAGAGTAATTATGACATATGAAAAAGCACTTTATTTTCAATTGGCTGCCTGATGACTACCTTAGCTGTCCCTCCCCTTCTTGTACTACAGGGAACAATGAATAATCATTTTGTGCTCATTTTTTCCACTTACAGTCTTAAAACTCTCAGATATTCCTGGTGTGGAAGTCAGATTTTTTTTGCAGTTTCCACAAATTTGTACTGAAATGCTTCTGGAAGCGGCTCATTTGGCACCATCCTTCTAGTACATGGCTGCCCTCAGACATTTATTACGCTCAGTCCAACAATATCCTCCTGGAGTTTCTTTGGACTTGACTACACCCAGCCCTGTCAGTTTGTTACTTTGATTTACTCATCAGTCCTAAAATGGCTTTTAATGACTCCTCAGTTTAGGACTAATGTGGGGATGTATTTCCTGTAGAAAGGAATGGGTTTACTTTGAAATATTTTCTTATCACTTCTGCATTGAATATTGTGGCAAAAAAAAGAAATTGTTTTGGTATGGTCTAATCTTCCTTAAAAGGTCCTTTCTATAACTTTATCATGTCAGTTCTTTCTGTGGCAAATGTCTGGCTTTTGATATAGTTCAACAGGGCTTTTTTTTTTTTTTTTAAATTATTAGGTTGTATGTCAGTAAGGTGATCCTCTGTATCTTTTTGAGCCTGAGTCCTTGGGGCTTTCTATATAACCAGCTTATGCAGAGTGCCTGTGGTCCTTGTTTGGATACAAGATCTCCTTTTTGGAGGGTGCAACTTCTCATAAGCCTTTGTCTCTGCTTTGCTCCAGCTCAAGAACTTCTGGGCTGAACGAGCAGCAAGGCCGGTGGTGTCTCCTCAGTGTCCAGTGTGGACACCAGCATTGAAAATTTCCAAATCAATCACCAACTCAAGGTGGTGTGGAAAAGGGAGTTGCAGGGCTCCTTCAAAATAAACTAGCCGAGGCTGACAAACCTTCTTTTTATATAACATACTCCCACCTAGTGGCTCTCTTACATTCAGGAAAATGCACTGTGCAAATCTCCAGCAAATTCGAAACAATTAAGTATGAAACTGACATTTTTTAAATAAAAGAATAAATCAGATGTTTACTAAGTTGGCATGACTGCTCAGTAGGTTTAGAAATGTTGATTTTTAATTCCTGTTTTGCTGTTGTAACATCTAACCAGAAATCAGGAAGGGCCATTTAAACCGTGTAACACTGAATTTGTTTATAGTTGTCCAACAACATAGTAGTTTAGTTTTTCATCGCAATTTTGGTTGTGTCACTAGGCTTTGTAGGCAAGACAATAGCTAGATACAGAAAAGCATTTAAAAATCATTCTGTTACCTGTACTGATGAACACCATGAAAACCTCCAAAGATAAGTCATGGGCTTCTATGTGTGTATAACACACAAATATATATAAATGAAAAAAGGACACAAAACCACAGATTACATTGCTTCAGGCTTTCTTATATGTGTCTCCAAGCATAGCACTATATCCTTAAAGCCTCAGGAAAAATAATAATAAAAAATTACATGGAAGCATCTTAAGTTGTTTAACTATAATTGGCATTCACAGCCTAGAGTTTCCTGACTGAAAAGCCAGTTAGCAGCTCACAGCAGCTGGATTATAAATTAAAAGGATGTGAGCCTGATAAATCAATGCTTTTTAGGATTCTCAGAATAAACTGGAATTCAAAGCCAAGGATGAACAGCCGAAAGAAAGAGTGAACTCTTCCCACTTTTCAAACTACAGTTAAGGTATTTTAAATATTTAAATCCAGGGAAAATAAAAATTGTATCTTGTTCACCACTGTTGCACTCAACGTAATTTATTTTCAGAATGTTTATATATTGAAAAGGTAATGTGATTTAAAAATCTTTAGCTCCCCCCGGTAAACTTTTGGTTAATGTTTAGGTCAGATCAGGTGTGACCAAAGACTTCACAGTTTGATGTCTGATGCCTGTTTGGTTCCCATGCTGAAACATGCTCTAAGACTTTCACAGAAGCTACCATAAAATGTAGTATTTTCTGACAATATTTGCAAAGTGTTAAGAAACTGAGCAGTGACCAAGAGGTGACCGTCTCCGATTTTTCTGAGCCCTTTGGTAAGGACTGAGACAGCAGCAGTGTGACGGAAGGAACCCCGCTCTATAGCTCTTGGTGTTTCACATCCTTGTGGAAAGTAAACTTTGGTCGCTGGGGCAGTAGCCACTTGCAGAAGCGCTAAAAACGCCGAACCTCTTCAAGTGCTGCGGTAGAGATGAGTAGAGGATGTACTAGGAGGATACACTGCTATTTTGGAGTTCATTTAAAACGTTTGCCTAAAAAACAGGCAGGAAAAAGCATTCTGTAACAGTGGAGCATCAGAAGACCACTGTACTGCAGGACAGAATTCCGCATCTCCCTTGGCCCTGCCTTCCTTCCCGTTCTTTCTTCCCTTCTATCCCCCCTTCTCCAACCCTTGGTAGTGTTACTTTTTTCAGCAGTTCCCATCCACTCCTTCTCTCTGGAGGTTTGCTGAATTGCCAGAAAACAGCTGTTTTGCTCAGGGATTAAAGGTACAGCTCTGCCACACAGGGTCCAGGTTTTTGGAGCGAGACACAGAGGAGGCAGAAAGCAGTAGTTCTGGAGGTAATGAGGGGAAAAACAAGTAAAGAGATTTTACACAGTTCATTACGCACATTTTACATCACTGCACTCAGCAATATTGGCTTAAAGTTGACTTCATTCAGTTTACTTCAGTGAGATGGTTGATATACTGACACAAGTGAAGACAGAACGTGCTTCAGGATCCATTTTGCTGTATTCACTGCATGTCTGCGTGTTAAAATCACGTGGCATGTGTGTCTCAAGGTGGTTTACAAAATACAGCAAGCGATTCTATATGTTTTCTCTACAGTTAATATTCTGTTCCCTCAAATGCTTATTCCAGCAATACTAGATTTTTGCAATTTGGTAACTAAAAAAGATTCCAGTGCTTTTGAGGTAGAAAGCTGAATGAAAGCAAACAGCACCTATCAAGAAAAAAGACCCTCTAGGCACTAGGATGCCTTGCCAGGAGGATCCTACCGAACAGACATTGCAGCTACTCCATAAAGTGAAACCCAAAATAAGACGGACCCATTGACTGAAATGAAGCCTTTCTAGACAGCTTACTATAATTAGATTTACAGTCATATTATGTCTAGGTTTTCTACAGAGACCTTTGTCTAAACTTCAAAGGACGTCTGCTTCCTTTTAAAGTATTTCCACTACCTACATATCAAACCTGTCAGAGCACAGAAATACTACATACCCTCCCTCTTTTCCCACTCCAGGCTATAGTAAAATTTACACTGACCAAAAAAAAAGCTTATGGTTCTATTAAAGTATATTACAACTGCAGTAATAGCCCACTCCAGGAACATATATGCTGGGGCTTGCTAGCATTCCAATGAAACAGAAGTCAAAAAAACATCAATGGCTTCTATGTTATAGCTACCTAAAATAACTTTGAAGGAAAAGAAAAGCAACTGTCTGGTGTGGTGCTATAAAATAAAGTGTATAAGAAAAAGACCTCTTTCAGATTTTCAAATTTAGCCAAAGGAGTAAATGTCATAATCTTGGCAGGACTCTGCCCTCATTCCTCATCCGTCAGATCGGTAACAGTTTCAAAAAGGCATTTGTTAAGGAAACTAACCCAGTGTTAATAGGAGCTGTGTAAAGCTTTAAGGCAAATAGCATATTATTTGCAATTTAAAGTAATTTTCAGACCAGGATTTGTGCCAAATGCTTTTGTAAATTATGCTGTAACTCTTGTAAAATAATCCTAAAATAAGTTTCTCTTTATCAGGTGTAAAAGTTAAACAGTTATGTACTAAGGTACTGATTCAATAAAGCA
The DNA here is from genome assembly GCF_000703405.1 of Apaloderma vittatum. Lineage (NCBI taxonomy): Eukaryota > Metazoa > Chordata > Aves > Trogoniformes > Trogonidae > Apaloderma > Apaloderma vittatum. The sequence goes on along the minus strand of NW_009719004.1, from coordinate 6,677 downwards.
GTAAAAACCAAAAACTCTGGTAAATAACAAACACTGTTCTGAGCCTGGTCTTCTTTCCTATCCTTCAGAAAATCTTCATTAAAAGTAAGTTAATTAAAAGATGGCATTAATTTGGATGAGTGGTATTTATGCATGTATGGGGAGAGAGAATGAAATTACAACTGTGAGAAACTGTCCCTTTGTGTAGTTGTTGCTAGAAATGCGAATTAAAGTGTCCTCCTACCACACCCAAAGGATGGCTACTGATAAAAGTGAGAAACATCTTCTGAATGCACAATTCATCAAGCACTATGTGAGAGAAAGGGGAAGAAATTAAAACCAAGCGGAATTCGCTGGGGGCAGTGCCTACCTGGAGGAGCAGAGAGGCAGATCATCCCCTACAACTGTTCCAACTTGATAGAATTAAACACTGTATTAAAAGTAACTAATCTAATTTTTTTTCAAATGGGAGATTGACTGAAGGGTTTTCTTGGTGAGGATTCTGCTTGTTGTAATGCAAGAAAAGCAGCGTTTCAGAGTGCCAAGGTGAACAAATAGTTTTGATTTAGCCATAAGAAGCTTTCAGGTGTGCATAAAAATGATGTAGTCTCCTGTAAATCTTAATAGAAAAGAAATATAAGCATTCAGCTCAGACTCCATCACAAGTCACAGTAAAATTCAAGACAAACACAAGTTAGAAACAGTTGTTCTTAGTGAAACCTACTTATACTGAGTAGACTGTCAGAGAGAAAAAAGCAGCTAGCACCTGTGGGCAAGGGGGAAGTGAAAAACTGACACCCAATTAGCAGGTAGGGAACACAGGAAGAAAAGGATCACTAATTTCTTTTAGAGAGGCAGGAGTAGTAAGAAAACGAAGTGAGTTTTTTACTCCCATGTCTGACTTTGATGTTTAATAATAGATAATAATGTAGACATTGAATACTTTTTTGGTTATTTTGATTTTCTCTTTTATGCATGTTGTGACACCAAGTGAAAAGACCTGATTGCAGAATTGTGTGCTCTGGCCTTGAGACCTTCTGCAGCTAAGGAAAGGGTTAACATCAGCTGTTCAGCTCCTCTATCTCAGAGCAGCAAGTGGTTAGTTGTACTCCAGAAATGGCTGTACATGGTAACTCATCCAGTGAGATGTCATTTACATGAAATACAAACAAAATGCTGAGGAGTTGTTTGTGGTGGTGTTTTTTGTTGTGGAGGTTTTTGTTTGGGTTTTTTTCCACTTGGAAGAGAATGTCTGCGTGATTTCTGTACTTCCCACCAGCAATAACAACTGAGATGTGGAGTTTTCTGCCAGCGAGCAACCAGTCTCCAAGGTAACAGGGACACTGGGCTGCTGTCAAAATGCCCCAAGCTTTATTTAACTTAATATACCCCAAATTCACTCCTATTAGAGGCTTTGTGGCTGGTTTAGATGTGGTCAAAAAACAAGCAGACACCTGAAGTGAAAAGGCATTGAAATTTAATTTTGAAGGCAAGAGTTTTGGTGCATTGGTCGTTCAGACCAATTTCAAATTCAGACATATAATTAGTAAAATACAGGATTAGTGTATCATGTCATTATTAATAAAAGGATAATAAGCGTTCTCTTTGAAAAGTAAGAAAACTTTAATAGGTAAATGTTTAATAAGACGTGACAATTTTATGGCAATATGCATGTAAAACTCGATTGCTAAAAGCACTGGAACATATTTGTAATAAAAATGAATTTGCACGGCCCTAAGTAGAAACTCCTGAGATTCTCTGCCTTGAGCATTTAAATCTTAAGAAGAGAGGAGTCTTTGGTGAAAGTGCCTTTGAGAGACTGCCATTAGGTCGACAGGGAAAACTGGCCACATTTTGGTAAGAGAGTGAAGAACTCGCAAGCTCATCCAGTACTCTTTATTGACGGGAGCTCAGGAGCAGTGGGAAAACTGCACAGCCTCTAGTCCCACTGGCTTGAGAAGCACCTGTATCCGTTATTAACCTAACGTGGTTCAGTTCCTAAGGGGCTGTAAGACTAAGCGAGACAACAGAGTGCAAACAGACCCGTGTCACTGCTCAGCTAAGACTGAGAGACACGAAGCGCTGTCTGAAGCAGAAGCACAAACCAGAGCATATCCTCAAGGCCCAAACACACCTTTCAAGGGCAGATACAAGCCAGAAGACACAAAAAACACCAGCCAGGTTCTGAAATGCTAACTTCTAGTTCAACAGCCGGCCCTCCTTTCTGGAGGGAGGGATGGAAGGAAGGGCTGGGTGGCGGACGGGGAGCAAGCCACC
>NW_009719004.1:0-3963 GCF_000703405.1 Apaloderma vittatum | reverse complement strand
AATCGGCAAGAGTAGCGCAGGGTATTTACGGCGCTGCTGTTTTTCTCTCTTTTTCTCACCCTGTCCCTCATGCCTTCCCTTCTCAGGTGGCATTCTCGCACTGGGGTCTGTCCGTGATCTGTGTGATTCCTCCACTGGCCCTCATGTCCAAACTCCTCAGGGCCTCTTCAGCTCCCCAGGAGTGCTGTGGGCACCCTTATCAGCTCCTGTGATTTTAATCCGTTGTTTCCTTGCTTCTCTTAGAGATAACATTCTTCTTGGCTGTTTTTTTGAACTTGAGGGGATGAAGGGAAAATTAATTTACTTCTCCCATGTTCCAGCTTGGTTGCCCTTCTTCTGTATTTTGTTAGGCCTGAAACTGCATCTCCGTGCAGCTGAAAGGACCCGGGACACCATGTGAAGCAGCTAAAAGTCAGGCTGTTACTGCTGTTGCTAGTTGGGGATATTTTTGTGCTCTATTTCTTTTCTGGAATCTAATTTTGGTGAAGCCAGGAGTTGTTTGGGATTTGTTTGTTTTAATGACCAGTGGTGGTTGTCTTCTAAGTTTCTCCAGAGGGATTGCCTGTGTGGCTTCCTGCCCCAGAGTGAATACCAGCTTGATACAAAAGACAAAATGCATGTATCTTCATCAAAAACCTTTTTCTAGGATGGTAAAAATTGCAGTTAAGGGATATGTAGAGTTTTATAATGTCATATGAAGGCTGTTGTGACAAGAAGGCACCGAAGAGCAGTTTCATTTGATTCAAAATACGTTTGAAGTGACTCAGCTGTAGTGGGCAGGGAAATACGACCTCTGGACAGTAATATCACTGCATAACATACATAAATGTCACAGTGAAAGAGGCTTAATTGTTCCATAAGTACAGTATATAATATTTTGAAAAACTTCAATCTATGGAAAATCAATCTGGTGTGAGATTCTGAGGTGGTTTTCAGTGGAGTGTGTAAGTGAAGAATAAAGGACTGGCAACCGTGGGAGTGGTTAATACTTTGAGTATGGAGGCAAAACCTTGTTTAATGTGACCAGCAGCCATCTAAAAACTTTTATATATAAAAAATTGGTGGGATAATATTTGGTACGTTAACTAATATATGTAGATGATGGTGCTCATTTGGATAATTAAGCTAAAAGTAATAGTTTAGTTAGTATAAAAGCACCGGAAGTGATGAACTGAAAAGAAGGTAGTTCCAGTTTCAGACTGTAGAAAAAGAATCCAGTTAAAATTTTTTGAACTTCTTTCTTTCATCAGTGTTCAGTTTGGTGCAACAAGATTGAGTATACTGCAGTGCTTGAAATAATTGGTTTCTTGGGACCTTGCGTAGTGGAAGTCTAATGAAGAGGCAGACACAGGAATGCTTATGTGCTCTTTACTGTCCTTGATTTAGTTTCCTTTATTCTCTACTTGCCATATACCTCATTAATTGAGGTCTTAACTGAGAAGTTTCATTATTCAGCAAGTAATAGTGGGTTGAGAAGAAATATTTGTGTGAAATGTAAGCTGATTTTAACTGTTTTCCTTGGAAAAAATAAACTTCTGACATCTCAGAATTTTATTTATTGGAGCCTGGTCCTGAAGCAAGCTGAAAATATAAGGAACATTAAAGAACCAACAGGAGTTGTAACTTACTTTTCTGGTGGTGATTTTTGGCTGCATTTCTTCTGGATAATAAGTGGCATAGCTCTCGGATATACTATTTGGACAGAGACTTGAAATGTTGAAGAAGATTGCGTGTCTGAGTATTGCAGACCTTAAGGCAGAAAAATCTTAGAAAAGAAGACATAAATTAGGGATGAAAAAAGAGACAGTGGGAAAAAAATCTGACTTGAAAGTTAATTATTTTATTAGGGGCTTGACTAGTGAAGTCAGTAATTACCAAAAGGGTTCTTTGGTGTAATTGGTTCCCATCATCTGGATAACAGAAACCTAAGCCTGTTGTATAAGATCGTAGTGTGCCAGGGAAGTAGCAGATAGAGCAGCAACAACCATACCAACTTTTTTAGTTTTAGAAATTGTGAAAATGGATAAAATTGTGAAAATAAGGACTCCAGAGGAGGGATTATTTCAACCCCTTAGTTTTGCCAGACTGTTCTGCCTGGTTTTAATTAAGTTACTGTTTTAATTAAGTTACTTTTGTTCATGAATTCTTTGAATTCATTATATGAATTAGGCATAGACTTAATGTATTTCTTAAGTATTTTTGTCCTAAAATACAGTTCTGAAATCATTGATGAATTAATTTATGAAATATTCAATATGAAATTTATGAAACAAATTTATGAAATAATTCAATATTCCGCTTGAAAGACAGCATATCACTTAGGAAAGTTTGAATATAGAATGTATAGTTTCTGGCTGAACTTGAAGATTTTCACAGCTACAGAGCAGTATTTTGAAAACAAATGCATAGATGGTAGTCATTGCATGTAGGATTAAAACCTTGTGCTAACCAAAGTCACAGTAAATAGGGAAGTATAGCATAAGTCATTTTTCTGTGTTTTGATATTTTCTGTATGCATATAACAAATAAGAATTATCTGACTTGAAATATCTGCAATGTTCTGTTGAAGATATTGCAGATATGCATGAGGAAAATAAAGCTCCAGTAAATGGACGTGGCAAAATCCAAAGTGGCACCCAGAATGAGGCTGCTTTACTGGCCCTCGTGGAGAAGACTGGATACAGCATGGTTCAAGAAAATGGGCAAAGAAAATTTGGTGGTCCTCCACCAGGTAAGCATTTCTTTTGACATTACCGAGTTGGACTTCATTTTCTTTAAGGAGAGCTATACTGAATTAAACTGAAAATTTCTCTAGCCCCATGTCCTGTATGTCAATGACAAAAAAATAATAATTAAGTCCTGCAGTATGTAGAATACGTACATTGCAGTTGGGAAACAGTGGCTATTGGATTTAGTAAACACTACTTGGGATTTACTGCATTGGAAGCCTTCATTTGTAATTGTGTATTAAATGCTGTTTCAAAACCATGTCTGATACTGTGTCAGTTACCTTTATCTTAACATTTTGTGTTATTCTGGTGAAATGACTGCCTTAAGTCTTTATGAAGTATTTCTTTTATTTTGAATAAATTTTACATTTTTGTTGTTGACATCAGCAATGTTCAAGACTTTTGCCATTTGTCCTGGTTGTATCACATGGAATACAGTAACTCTTCTGTCTTATAAACTCTTTCTTTCTTATAAGCATGAACTGTATTGTTTATTGCTATGTGTAGTCTAAGAAAACAGCTTCATCAAAATTATTTCTCTTTGAAAGTTTTTCCTTTCTAAATTTGTGTACATACTTAGACTAGCTACTTGGGTAGCCAGAGGAAGCCCTATGAAATTATTTTTAAAATTGCACCCCAAAAAAAAATAATTGCAGGGCATCACTGACTACTTCCTGAGGGCTCAGCCTCTTAAGCTATTTAATACATTTTAAACATTACAGTTTCATTTTTTATTTGGAGCATTAGGCAGTATTAATTGTATATGTTTGGCAAAGTTACTTTTGTTAATGAAGTCTACCTTTTCTGAAACTAGATGCATTTGACAAGGTCTGTCTTCCATATATCTGTTCATTGACATTAATTATTTACTTTTCCTTTAAATCCTTATGTCATCATGGCTAGGCTTCGCGAACGAAGATATGGGAAGGGCTCTACCCACACTTGCTACAAGCGCACTGATGGCTAAAAAGCCGATGCGGGATAGGCAAGTCCGGTTGCAAAAGGCACAGCGGAAAGTCTCCTTAGGCGATATTGGCGAGGCACGGTTCTTTCTGCATTGTCTTTTCTCCTTGAGACTAATTCTACGTGTGTTCTCAATGGAGGCAGCAGCGTTATGGATGGTGTGTCTCCACGTCTCCTGACTGGAGGCCAGAGTGGACCACTGATGGTAGTCAGTATGGCCAAAACTGAGCTATTGGTTCAAGCGTCCTTGTATCTCCTCTTTGGGGCTCCT
>NW_009719003.1:2878-12281 GCF_000703405.1 Apaloderma vittatum | reverse complement strand
GTCAGTCCCCAACCTGTACCGACACACGGGGCTGTTCTTTCCCAGGTGCAAAAAGTTAGTTTTAGTTAGTTTTGGGATGGAACTGTTCCCTGATGCAGATGACTGAAAAACCAGAGCAACGAGAGCCAGGAGCACAGTAGAAATGCATTGGCGGGAGAGACAAGTTTCATATGACCCATTTTTTGCAGCAGCATGCACTTGGATGAGCCGGAAGGGATCAGGAAGCTCCAGGTTTAGCCATTCAAAAGTCTTCTGTTAAACACACTACAGATCATTCAGGTTTACTCCGCAGTGGGTAAAACCCAAGGCACTTGAAGGGAATTTATAAATTCCCTTCACTCATCTTACTATCCTGGTTTTCATATTCTTCTTCATGCTTCTGGCTGTCTTGGGGAAGAGAGCAAAGTAAGGTCTCAGTGCCGTGCCATCTTCTTGTGGCTCAACTGTCTGATAGGCACAAAGCTCTCAGCCACGCACGTGTATCTCACTTGCGATTCATTTGGAATGAATTGGAGATCCTGAGGCCAAAAGCAGAAGAGTCAGGCAACTCCCTTTCTGCATATTATGGCCTCAGGACTCACAGTGCTGTAAAGTACCTGGAAAGATCTCTGTTAAAAATTCAGATCCCAGGGCAGGAATTGGCCCAGGAGACCCATCACAGAGTTTTCAGAGACAAGCGGTCTCACAGGTTGCATTACTCAGAGATTTCAATTCTTGTAAGAAATGAGTAGGAATACTCTACCGGTAAAAACACTAGTAGCGTGTGCCCAGACACAGTACCTGCTCTGCTGTTCAAGTCCTGAGTGCTATCAAAAACTGCAGGTGGCTCCAAACCCAGGTATATCTTTACGAGGAAGCTCAGCTCTGTGAATGCCTCATCCAATTCATCTGCAGGAAAGGACACACATTTCATAGTGGAGAAAAAGGATACATAATGAAAAAAAAACAAACCCGAAAATCCCAGATTTTCATCAGTACGAAGTTACAAACGACAGAAGTTTGATAGAGACATGCATTCTTAACCAGCTCATCTCTTTGGGAGAAAAAACTTCACCTCCAGTAACAGCACATTCAAGAAAATAATCCAAAAGTCATCTCAGCTTCTCACCTAACTGTTCTCCTTCTGCAATTTGGTTTGCTGTGCTTTATTTCTTTAATGCTATATTTAAAGTGTAAACTCCATATGCCCTTGACAATAACTACAACCGCAGTATTTCATACCACAGTGATGTATTTCACTGCCATGGTGATGAAGCACAAAAATCACCTCCACAAAAGGGCAGGCACAGCACGAAGTAGGAACGGATGCTTCTCTACCACCTGCTATCCCCAGTCGCTAAGTATCAAGAAGCAAACATTACTTTTAATGAACTATCTACCACCCTTCCTTTCAGGCTAGGGGACTTGAGCAAGTTACTAAGCTGAGGAGTCCAACGAGGAAAAGCTTTGCAGCAGCTTCTTCCTTACACTGAGGTGTTACCAGGCTGCACATCAGCTGCCATTTCAACACTTGACAAAAGTCTGTTCTGCCCACGAATAATTAGGTCTGATGGATCAAAACCACCTCTGAACTCTGCCTGGGAACCAAGAGACCACTAGCACAGATCAGTTTAATTTTCTCATAGGAGGCAACACTTACCAAGTGTGCTGCTGAGTTCAATATTTCGTTTGCTTTCTAGGTGGGCTTAAAGCACAACTTGGACCTGACAGAGTAATTCAAACCCAACAGATCTCCAGAGCTTTTGAATTCCTGGGACCAAAATTAACTGGGGAAACCACTTAAGGGATAGTTTAAACTGTTACATGAAACCATTTGTCGTCCTTAGTTTAATATTTACCAGTAGCTTTGTTTGCATAGCAATTTCAGCCCATCTATTGGTGTGACGTTAGATTTACAGTATGAAGGAGATTAATTTACCTGTGTCGACTACGGCATCAAAGTATCCTGGAAAATCTTGACTTATTTTGATGTACATGTCCACTCTGGAGACTGCTTCTTCAATCTCTGGCCTGCTGAATAGTCCTTTCCTCCGCAGATGTCCCTCATATTTCTCTTTATTCATTGGTACTAATAGGATATATCTGGGTTTAAAGTAGGTGTTTTTCAAGCTCTGCACACCCTTTAAAATTAAGCAGAGAAAAGCAACGTTTTGTTCCTGAAATGGAGTGCTTATTGAACTTGTAGCTAAGTGTAGGCAATTCTGTATTTATCACAAATTACTGCGAAAGCAGCACGGGATATCTGTATCCAATCTACAGGTCTCAAGAATCTAGTGTCCAGCTTTACAAAAGAGGCAAGCCGGAGGTGAAGGGCCCCGAAGCTACATGTGGAAAGCATCGTAAGAAATAGCATAATCTTATTCTAAACACATTTTGGAAAGAAATCTTTTAGTCAAATGCCGGTGATGTAAAGCATCGTACTTCTCATACCCACCAGTTAACGGCTTCTCCTTCTTCTCCATCCTTTCTGTTACACCAGGATTCAGTTACTCTAGGTGTGCGTGTCCCAGACTTACACTGTTGTACTGACCCACAGCGCAACTCGCCCACATTTGCACCTTGGCCCTTAGCTCTCCACTCTGAACAAACTGGCAACTTTCTCCTCAGCTGGTGTATTTTTCTAAGCGAAAGAGTGCATCCATCAAGATACAGGCACCTTTATTTTGTTGGAACAGCTTGCAGTGTTTCCCCCCTCCCAAAACTGAGTATAATAGCAACCTCCTGGTGGAGGGACGCTGTGCACACTCTTCAGCAGTTCTTTGCTATGAAATACTTCAACAGGTTGCCCAGAGAGGTGGTGAAGGCACTGACATAGGCTGGGCAGTGACTGGCTTGAGAGCAGCCCTGACGAAAAGGACTTGGGGGTGCTGGTGGATGAGAAGCTCAACATGATCTAGTTGACAGGTGGTGTCCCTGGCGATAGGGAGGCTGGATTAAAATGATCTCTAAGGTCCCTTCCAGCTTAGGACATTCTGTGATTCTATGAGCCATCAGTGGCACTTGCAGCCCAGAAAGCCAATCGTGTCCTGGGCTGCATCAAGAGGTGCGTGGCCAGAGGGCGAGGGAAGTTATTCTCCCCCTCTGCTCCACCCTGGTGAGACCCCACCTGGAGTGCTGCGTCCAGCTCTGGAGCCACAGCACAAGAGAGATCTGGACCAAGAGAGAAGGGCCACGAGGATGCTCAGAGGCTGGAGCCCCTCTCCTGTGCAGACGGAAATGGCCTCAAGTTGCTCCAGGGAAGGTTTAGGTTGGATATTAGGAAAAATTTCTTCACAGAAAGGGTTGTGAAGCCCTGGCACAGGCTTTAAAAGCACAGGATTTAAAAGCCGGGTGGATGTGGTGCTCAGGGACATGGGGCAGTGCTGAGCCTGGCAGTGCTGGGTTAACAGTTGTACTCAACGATCTTAAAGGTCTTTTCCAACCGAAATAATTTAATGCTTCTATGAATTCAGATGTAACTTGGAGCTGCAGACCAACCAAGAAAGGTGTAAAGACGTGTTAGCAAATATATACACATGATCCCAAGAGGAACCTGGGAGGAGAAAGAAGTTACCAACATGCGTTGCCTCCCAGCAAAGGGCTCAGATGTTGAGAACTTGCTGTAACGTCCCCCCACAATCACTACACCAGAGGGAAACCACTGACCTTAGAACCCACAGGAGCACTGAAACGGTGAGTGTAACACCAGCAAAACAGATAGAAAACAAGAAACTCACGCTACAATTTTAATTGCTATTGTTGTTATTATTTTGACTACTTTTTCAGTATATAAGTACTCTAAATGCATTATTATTCTTTTTCTCTAATAATTAGACCTAGAGTAATGATGATTCTTAAATGAGACAGTTAAAAATTCCATCACACTAACAATAAATTCTTGGCTTTATTATTTTACATACGATCCTATATATAAAAATGATCGTTTGGGGAGTTTAACGATCATTGTGAAGAAAAGCAAAACCAGCCAACAACCATGGTAGTGTCTGGTGATGAACAGATTATCCAAAATTAAGTGAGACCATGCATATTATTGGAACTGTAGTAAACATAGGGAAGTTTAATTATTTTTCACTGAGGCATGATACACCTTCTTACCTAAAGTGCGTAAGAACAAAGAGGGACTAATGTATCAAATCTGAGCACCATTCATTACTTCGTCAGAACTGACTGTTCTGGGGTTCTCCAGAACATCTCTAAAGTACAGTCAAATACAAAAAAAAACCATGCAAAAACAATAACAGGCTGAACACTTAGTAGATTTATTTTTTTTCCTGATTGCAGGAAAAAAAAATTTCAGGGAGCGATTCTGGGGAAAATTCCATTCATTCTGGTGAAAACTAAAAGGGAGAATTCAAGCCACACAAATCTTTGCGCCACCTGATTTCAGCTAGGCCTGAAATTACTCAGAGATGAGACAATCAGCAGAAAGCAGACCCATATTCCATCCTAGTAACACCCTCCTCATCCAAAGTTGCACCATGAATGAGTTCTCTTTCTGATCAAAAAATAACGTAAAATAATGTAACAGATGCCCAGAACTCTGTAGGAATATGGAGGCAGCCCATAGCCTGGGACGAGCAGGGAGGAGAAGGAAGGAAGAGACCCAGAAAGCTGCTGGTGTGCCCAATAAAATTGTTATACAGGATGAGTGACTGCCTAATGTGAACTACAGGCAGTAGAAGGGAAAATAAAGAATGGGAGAACGCAGGAGATGACAGTCTGAAATCAAAGAAATATTTGGAAAATAAAAGAAAATGGAGTAAAAATTTGAGTTTCCTGAATTTGCATATGAAGTCAAGAAAGACCGCAGGACTACCTGACTTGAAGCTGTCCAAACACTGAATATAGCTAAAGCACCTCGATTTCTCCACTTAACAGCACGGAGTTCCAGAAAAGATGTGACTTGTGTTTGTGCTTTCTTCAGCACAAAACTGCGTGTCAGAATCGCAGCAGCTTCACTAACTGGAAGTGTAGACTCAGCAAGATTGAATTTTGAAAATCTGTGTCAGTCTATCAGCGAAAGATATACTCTAGATTAAAGAGAATGAACAGCTCTAAATTTTTAGTCTCGGCCCACAGACCATAATTAAAAATTTCTTTTAATGGCGCTAAATCTCTTCTGTTATGAGCCTGGCAGAAGATAATGGACTTCGATAACTTCTATTCAGAGACATAACTCACCATTATTGTTTCTCATCTGCTCACAGAGTCCACAGTGCTACAAGACTACGCATAATTACTACGGGATCTCGAAAGTTCAGTGACACACGAGTTTCTCAGTTGTCTGTCCACGACAGTAGTTTAGGTAATAACGCAGTAAAAGTTATAGTCACTGCCTGTGTCTCTGGGTTAACCTCCTCATGAATAAACATGACATTCCATTAAGTTCTTTCTCCTAAATTATTTGATAACACATCCAGTTTGTGAAGAATTGACAGCTTTAAAAAGGCACCCCATTCCATCATATTTAATCTTCCCCTATTTTTCTCCCTTTGCAAATGGAAAGTCTGTCTGGCAAGACAGCAAACGCGCTCCATGCCTACTGCAATCACCGGAGACGGAGAGTGATTCACAGTTCTCACAAGACTGAGGGAAAAGAGCAAATGGAACAACACCGAGACAAAGTTATTCATTTGCTTTTTAATATCAGTCAAGTAACAGGCACTTAACAGTGGGATTGCAGCATTAAATCGAGCTACTAATTTTTTAGCACTGACATGCTGCTGTTCTGTTATCTGCACGTTTATATGCAAGCCAGTAAATGTGTACAGATTTATATGGGCCAAAGGGGACTAAAACTCCTGATGAACACTACGGTTCTTAACTGAAAACTAGGTTTTCAGTCATCAGTTTCACAAACAAAAGAATCATCCTAAAATTAATTAGATTTAGTATCAATTTTTTGCTCAAGTCTCCCAAGTCATTCCCCTAACTCTGGACGCACAATTTAGGGTCCCACGTTACCACTGGAGCCTCCTACAATTCTTTCTTATCTCCATCATTTTTTCCCCCATCTATCACGGAGCGTGGAAGTGTCTGTTAATTAATTTGTAGTAATTCCTCAGAAGTAGAGCTGAGCCCTACAAACACAGCGAAACCCAGCAACACTCGATAGTAGAGTCTCTCATTTTGGAAGCTTATCTAGACAGAGCTTATTTTGTAGAATTTGGAAGGAAATGTAGCGCACCTTTCCTTTTTGTCACCTCAACCCCTACCTAGTAAATCTTGATCTAAGATAATGAGAAGGACATAATTAGAAAATTTGCTAGAAAGCTGTTCTTTTGGGACTCCGGGAGTTAGGTTTTGACACTTTGTGACCTCGTTTCCTAACGCGGCGTGACTTCTGAGATTTGGCCGTCTGTGCGTGTGCACCTGACAAAATCTCAGAGAGGGTGAAGTAATCCCTCAAAGAGATTGCACCTTTTAATAGTTCTGTCAAAAATATTGCCTTGGGCCTGCAGGAATCCTCCACTGCTTCCTCAGCAAAGGAGAAACATGGCAATCAGTAGGTGTGCAGCTCTAAATTAGTCCCACAATAGGCTGCAAATTGGTTGAAAGCTGAGGCTACTGCAACGGAAAGTACGGGTGATGTAGTGGGGAGCTGAGATTGCTGAAAGAAACAGGCCAGGAGATTTTAAGAAGTGAGCAGAAGAATCCATCTGACTAAATGCAGGTGTCTATAAAGGGAGTATGTTTTACAACTAGACAATGGAGAACTACTATTATTAGGAAAAAATTCTTTACTAAAAGAGTGGTGAAGCATTGGAACAGGCTGCCCAGGGAAGTGGCGGAGATGCCATCCCTGGAGGTGTTCAAAAAACGAGTAAACATGGCACTACAGGACATAGTTTAGTGGTCATGGTGGTGTTGGATTGATGGTTGGACTTGATGATCTTTTCCAACCTCTGCTACGAGGACCGGCTGAGGGAGCTGGAGGTGTTCAGCCTAGAGAAGACTCTGGGGAGACCTTATCACTGCCTTCCAATACCTAAAGGGAACCTACAGGGAGGTTGGGGAGGGACTTTGTACAAGAGTGTCCAGTGACAGGACAAGGGAAATGGGTTTAAATGGAAGGAGAAGGGGTTTAGGTCGGATCTTGGGAAGAAATTGTTGAGTGCGAGGGTGGCCAGACTCTGGACTAGATTGCCCAGAGAGGCTGTGGCTGCCCCCTCCCTGGAGATGTTCAAGGCCAGGTTGGATGAGGCCATGAGCAACCTGGGCTGGTTAAGGGCGTCCCTGCCCATGGCAGGGGGTGGATCAGATGATCTCTGAGGGTCCTTCCAACCTGAGACATTCCAGGATTCTATGATTCTACTTGATACAGGCAGTGGAGGTAAAACTCCCCTGACCAAACAACCGAACCTCCGGTGACTGTGGTGCAGCCCACAAAACCACTTCAAACGTATCCTTGGCAGCTTTAGGCTGGGCAGAAGGTCCCAGGATGTTTCTTGTGTCCTTAAGTGGCTTCGTCTATGCAGCTGAAACAAACCTGAGTCAAACTGCATTGAGTTCTTTCCCAGGACAGTTCTCATGGAGCTACTCATAGAATCATAGAATTGTCAGGGTTGGAAGAGACCTTAAAGATCATCTCGTTCCAACCCCTGTGTGCCATGGGCAGGGACATCTCCCACTAGATCAGGCTGCCCAGAGCCCCATCCAGCCTGGCCTGAAAAACTCCCAGCGATGGGGCTTCCACCCCCTCTCTGGGCAACCTGTGCCAGGGTCTCACCACCCTCATGGGGAAGAACTTCTTCCCAACGTCCAATCTGAACCGACCCATCTCCAGCTTCAATCCATTCCCTCTAGTCCTGTCACTGCCCAACAGCCTAACAAGCCCCTCCCCAGCTTTCTTGTAGCCCCCTTGAGATACTGGAAGCCACAATAAGGTCTCCTCGGAGCCTTCTTTTCCGCAGAGTGAACAGCCCCAACTCTCTCAGTCTCTCCATTCAAAAACGATTTGGCAATAAGCAATCCTTACCTCTATTTCTAAGTGAACGCAGGTTGCAAGACCCTCTCTGGCAATGGATTCCACAGTGTCTCTTCCAAGCCCATAGTAGTAGCCGCTGTATTTGTAGGTGGTTAGAAACTTGCCCTGAAATTCAAAACAGCAAGTATAATGAGAAAGGAAATATTTTAAGGGAAACAGCATCCTTAAAGGAAGAAATCACTTCGGACTTCTTTGCTTTCTCTCCCTACAAAGTTTGTCCCTGCCTGAATCATCAATGATAACGAGGCCAAGTGAGCACAAAATTCGCAGAGAAGAGCAAGGAGACAGGTCTGCAGGGTATGGGCTTGTACATTGTTCATGGATAATAAAACACCAGTGTCTTGAAAACAAGCTGCTGACAAGTTTCATTGGGTATTCATTCACAATGTAAATAAAGCGAGATCTAAATCAAGGGGGCATCCTTCTTTTGACATTATATCAAACCATATGGCCACAACATATAAAATAGAAGATGCCAAAGAAAAGAGGGGACAGAAACAAATCTGCAAGGAGAATGTATAAATGGCCAAGACATTTCAAAGTTAAAGTCTGACAGCCAAAACTTTCGTTCCCAGTGGTATGTCTAGAGAGAGATAGGAGGGATCATATTCTTTTTAAATTAAACTACTTGATTACAGAGAGTTATCATTATCTGTTGCTTGAGACTATGTTGGCTCACCCATTTGTATATGTACAAACAACGAGCTCTGTTGTGGCTTTTCAAGCCAAAGTTTTACTGCAGGCAGCAAAAGGCATCAGAAACAGTAGCTGGAGGCACACGGCCTTCAGAGGAAACACGATGCCTGTAGGGTGGATTTGCTAAACTTTGTATTTGCTGCAGTGTTGCTGGAAGATTTGGAAAACAGAAAAAAAAAATACAGTAGCTATTTCAAGACTTTTTTCTTCCTGCACACATGCTCGATATTTGCATATGATGATCACATTGCTGGAGCACCTCCCCTACGACGACAGGCTGAGAGTTGGGGCTGTTCAGCCCGGAGAAGAGAAGGCTCCGAAAGGGGAGACCTTAGAGCACCTTCTAGAGCCTACAGGAAAGATGAGGAGGGACTTTTTATCAAGGACTGTAGTGAAAGGATGAGGGGTAACGGTTTCAAACAGAAAAATGATAAATTTAGATTAGCTATTAGGAAGAAATTTTTCACTCTGAGGGTGGGGAGGCACTGGAACGGGTTGCCCAGAGAACCTGTGGGTGCCTCATCCCTGGAAGTGTTCAAGGTCAGGTTGGATGAGACTTGGAGCAACCTTATCTGGTGGGAGGTGTCCCTGCCCATGGCAAGGGGGGACTGGAACTAGATGACCCTTAAAGGTCCCTTCTAACCCAAACCATTACAATTCTATAATTCTACAATAAAGAAATAAGCTTATTTCTACATTGTACTACTGTTTAAAGATTCC
>NW_009719003.1:0-2847 GCF_000703405.1 Apaloderma vittatum | reverse complement strand
TCCTGCTGACCCTTATGCCCATTTCATGGTTTCTACATGTTCATCCAGAAGAAAAGAGAGCATAACTCTACAATGCATTTGTGGTTCTTTTCTTCTTTTCTTTTTTTCTTTTTTTTATGGGTTGGAAGGGACCTCTGAAGATCATCTAGAGCATGCACACACTGACACAAACTTAATACAATAAAAAAAAAAGAGACTTGGACAGAAAAATTGAGCTCCCTCTGCATGTAGGAAATAGGCCTACTAGGATACTAGTCAGGTACTTACTCTTTTCACCATTTTGTCAAATGCTTCTTGAGAAACGAAATAGTAATCAAGTCTGTTTTCTTCACCAAAGTAAGCTGCCCTGGTAGTGTGACAGGGACTGGAAGATATATGGTACAATATTTTCAATCATAGAAGCAGCTATGGATTAGGAGGGAGTGGGGGAAAAGGGAGAATGCAACAAATCATTTTATTTTTAAGAAAAGAAGAAATATGAGAAATATAAAGAGGCGCAAATCATACCACTAATGCCACATATTTGAAAGATTAACCCATAAATACAAAAAAAAAAGAGAAAAGTTTAAATGTACCATTACGCTTTGGCTATAAATCCCCCCCCAGCCCAGGATAGCCTGAACTGAAGCTGTCACAGCACCCTGTAATACAGAAATGATGAAACCATTTTTTTCCCAGTCATGTCAGCTTGTGGATGATATAAAGTAGGATTCTAAATATGGAAAAGGAAACTAGGACTTAGGCTGAACTACGAGGTTAAGAAAGAGCTATAAAGACCAGTCTTTAAAGAGACCCCTAATAGTAAGGGGAGAAACAATCCCCAAACTAGGGAGATAAGTGCGATAACAGGGCAGGAAGAGTAACTGCTTGTCACCACATAAGGACAATAGGATAAACCTCAGATAAGTGAGCTTACTACTAGGAGGAAATACTAAAAAAACCCACCCCAAACAAAATCAAAGAGCTCCAGCTAAGTCAGTGCATGTAGCGATTTTGGAATAAAGTTGGCAGGGGTTTAGGTTCTCTCCTGGGAAACTGTATCTTGCTACTTGTTTCTGCTTCAGTTTTGGTTTTAAATTTTACATTGTGGGACAACAGGAACAAACGTTTAATGTGGAACTTTGGCAGTGATTCACCCCAACAACATTGCAACTCTGACTCCTGGGAAAAAAAGTACACCACCTACTAGTATACCACGTATGAGGCTCTTTCTGTTCATTTATTCAAGGCAGCTGAGTTATAAACCATTAAGAAGTTTAGGCTATAATGCAGGCCTTGATAAATCTTACCTATCGCAGCATTAGAGCGTGCCACTTGTTTATCAGCAAGCCGTGGCAAATGAGAACAGAATGCTACACGTGGACTCCATAAAATCTCACTTCAAAAGCCTGATTTTCTTTAAGGTATTATGAACGCATCCAGCTTCAAAGGTCATTCCTGAGCACTAGCCAGATGGTTTAAGGGTCCAATATCACTTTATTTTTTTGAAACGCTTTAAAATGTTACAAGCCTTTTTAATTGCAAGGCCATGTTTACATTTAAACTGCCAGGGTATCTTGCATGAAATACATTTTTAATGAGTGGAATGTTTGAAATTTAGAAGTGCGAGCCATAAAATTGCTTAAATCTCCACTGAATAATTAAAATACAACTTTGTTTTATGGTTGCAATTTTCTGCTCTGTTAAGGTTCTGTCTCTCTCCCTTTTCTTTCCCTTCATGCATAAAACTTTCAGGAAACAAAATATTCAGTGTAAAAACAATGTTGCCTGTTTAAAGATATAATCCAGTGAGCAGCTATAAGGTGAGTACGGAGCAGACGGAAATACATATAGGCTCCTTCTCCACGGTGTAAGATGTTAGAGAAGACGCTTCTACTAGACCTTACATCGACCTGCAGAGCAGGGTCCAGTGATGCTAAGAGCTCTGAGGAATTGTTCTCACCTATCCACGTGCCTGTGGTCCCTTTTTTACCACTCACCACTTCAATAACTACAAGTGCACAAATACAGACCCAGGTTCCTGTTCTGGCAAACACTATACACGTGAAACCATGGCAAAGTCTAGTTAAAAATGAAGGGATAAATATGTGGAATAAAAAAGCGGAGAAAGTGGAGGTCCCTGCTACGATCAGTGCTGTTTAATATCTCTTCATCAATGACACATAGAGTGGGATTGGGTGCACCCTCAGCAAGTTTGCAGATGGCACCGAGTTGAGTGGTGAGGTCGATAAGCCAGAGGGACAGGAAGTCCTCCAGAGGGGCCTGGACAAACTGGAACTCATATGAACCTCATGAGGTTCAACAAGGCCAAGAGCAAGGTCCTGCCCCTGGGTCACGGCAATTCTCGCTATTGATACAGGCTGGGGGACGATGTGCTAGAGAGCAGCCCTGAGGAAAGGGATGTGGGGGGACTGGAGGATGAAAAGCTGGACGTGAGCTGACAACGTGCGCTCGCAGCCCAGAAGGCCAATCGTGTCCTGGGCTGCATCAAAAGCAGCGTGGCCAGCAGATGGCGGGAGGGGGTTCTGCCCCTCTGCTCTGCTCTGGTGAGACCCCACCTGGAGTGCTGTGACCAGCGCTGGAGCCCCCAACACAAGAAGGACACGGACCTGTTGGAGAGGGTCCAGAGGAGGCCACAAAAATCATCAAAGGGCTGAAGCAGCTCTGCTGTGAGGACAGGCTGAGAGAGTTGGGGCTGTTCAGCCTGGAGAAGAGGAGGCTCCTAAAGGGGAGATCTTAGAGCACCTTCCAGCACCTGAAGGGGCTACAGGAAAGCTGGGGAGGGATTCCTGACCAGGGAGTGCAGTGACAGGATGAGGGACAATGGTTTTACACTAGGGCAGGGTA
>NW_009719002.1:43312-43525 GCF_000703405.1 Apaloderma vittatum | reverse complement strand
GCTGTCGAGTGCTGTGGTGAATGGGCTGTAGAAGCAACGGGAAAAGCATTTTTCTTGTTCCCACACTCAGTAGCGCGTTGATGAACTTCAGGTTGAAGTGTCTGAAGCATGTGGACGTGCTCGTTTACTGGAAATGAGGCTGTTTCAGTGGAGGCAAGGACGAAAAAGGCGTAGTTGTTGATTATTTATGCGGTGCCATCAGTAAACAATGCC
>NW_009719002.1:28859-43281 GCF_000703405.1 Apaloderma vittatum | reverse complement strand
GCTGCTGTAGGTCGTTGTGGAGGTCGACATCAGACAAAATGGTGAAGTTAACAGTGTAAGTAGTACATTCATGTAAAGAAGGTACATCAGAACTTTGAACTTGAGCATTTAAAATACTATATTCACTTTGTGAACTACTGTCTCCTGTCTTAATTCTGATGTGACACTGGGGCCTGCTAGAGGTGTAGCATTGTCCTTAAAGCAGTTGTGTTTTTTTTAACAGATATATATTTTTCTTACTTGATCTTTTCAACTTTGACAGATGTCCAGTGGAAATGCCTACATGAGAACATTTTGTGGCATAGTATTAAACTTGAAATAAATCTACCTATTCTAATGTCAATGGGACCCTTAATACAGAGAGACTTGTTGGATGGAAAAACTGAATGGAATTGTTGATGGAAACCCATTTTTTAAAATAAAAGGTTGAGCAGCTCAGCTGTCTTAGGAAACAGTGAATGAGCTTAAATCTGCAGCCTTCATGCCATCACAGAAAAATAACACGCATATAGGGAGCTTATTTAATGTGCTAATTGGCAGAAGTAAGAGTATGTTAGTAAGTGCATTTGGTCAATATCCCAGATCATACAAGCAAATACAATATTATTATGGATAAATGTATTGGAATTGGAGCACGATTAGAGTTATTCTACAGGTATGCTGTTAGGCTCTCTTTTGCGAGTAAAAATATATTTGGGGCCATTATCTGTTAAACTACTCTGATCTAGTTGTGATTATTACAGTTATTAATATTTAATATTTAATATTTCATTTTAAAATTAAGAATATCCTTAACTCCAGCTTCAATCTGAAATTAGTAAGTTAAATATGAACTCTCTACACAAACAGTAGATGTCAACATAAAAAATAAATGTGCTTTTGTGACTACATACTGGTTTGTGCAGTCCTACAAGGTATGGAAGAGTGTATTAGCTTAAATACTGAGAATTCTCTGAAGGGGGGGAAAAACCAACAAAGGCAATCTCTGCTATTTGATATATGATCTTGGGTAGATAATTTCTCAGTTTTCTGATCTCTGAAATGGGGCTAATAGTGATTGTCAGGCCCATCATAAAATGAATTCACTAATGGCTGCACAGGGACTTGTGCAAATCGGAAATCATGGCAACTACATTCGCTATTTATTCCTTAAAGTTGGCAGTTATCATGTTATTTTATATGATCCAGAAGTATCATATCAAGTACCTATGTATATATAATCCAGGAAAGAATTGTGTTAATAATATTGGATAGCAGTACATATTTTCGGTAAATGCTAAATAGTGAAAGTACAGAAAAACTTGTGTTGTCACTGCTTATAAGTAATTGCTCATTGCATGTTCTTTTTCAAAGTATGTCAAGACCTTTGTGTTGTCCTTGTTATGTTCTTAGTTTCGTAGACTCACTGCATTGTTTAGAGCAAAAATGTTTTTATCAGATGCAACCTTGCTACCAAGTATAGCAGTGCTGAACTGATGCTTCCTGTGATAATGTGGAACAGTGTTGCATTTTGCTGTGTAAATTAATTTAATGAGACTATCTTGAGTGTTCTGTAGGTCTGAAACTGATCATGACAGAATTGCTTCACAGAAGGGTACAATAATTATGTATATCAACTGAAACAGTCGTTTTGATGGTCTTATTGAGGCACTTCTTAATTCTTATTTCCTATCCATGAAGTCTGTTTTCACGAAGACAGTTATGCATACACACTATGCTCTGATGTGTTTTCTGATGCCTCCTGCTTTAGCGTTTTTTTTTAGTACATTTCCTGTACTCAGAAGATCAATGTTAAATGTAGTAGTTGGATTTCCGGTGAAAGGCTCCTTTAGTAATACTTCCATTTGGGGAATAAAGACAGGAAATGAGGTATAACATAGACACGCGCTTTCCTCCTAGTGTGGGAGGGGATCTTGCTAGCCAAGAGACAACCTATGAATGAAAATACTTGAATTTTTGAGTACTCATTTTACAATATATGTGGCAAACAAAAACAGTTAACATGTTAAATAATTTTTAAAATCCTATTTTAGTAACTTTCCTAATTAGTAACTAAATATTAATTTTCGTTGTATTTGTGATTTTTGCAAGATGGCATATTTTCTGTTACAAACAGACATGATTTCCACAGTGAAAAGTAGCTGACTGAAACAGATACCCTCTTTTCCTTCTAACACTCGAAAAAAGTAAAATTGCAAATTTCACCCCATCTGGATGTTTTTAACAGCAGAATTATTAATTAGGCTTGTCAGAAATTATGTTTATGATAAAGATATCAAGGTTATTTATGAGATGTAGGTAGTAAAGTCAAAAGATACTTTACCAGTATGTTGCTCTTACTTAACAGTTTGCAAGTTGAATGCATTTTTTTCCATTTGTTCTCCACCTTTTTTTCTATATTCTGGCTAGTTATATGTTTATATTATGAGTTTCTTCTGGAAATTACAAGAGTTACGCAGGTGCACATCTCAGTTTTTGTAAAATATATTACATGTGGAAAATAAGTTGCAAGTTAAAAAAACTATCGATATGTGAATGTGGTTTAGTTTTGTGGGGGTTTTTTCCCCCCTCTTCAATATATTTTTAGATTTTACCGCGTTTAAGAAAATATTATATAAGACTGATAATATTTTTCAGTTAAATCTATGTCTGGACTCTAATTGTCTTTCGTATGTGATGTTTGAGAAATATACCTACATACACAAAACAGTTGGCAACTCATTAGCTGGCCAAAACAAATTATGCTTTCGTAATGTGTATTTGTAATTCTGGTATTTCAGTTTTACTCACTGTGCTATATGCTGTACTATGTGAAAAAACACTCTTCTGTTTTTACCACGGTGTAAGACGCTGTTCGTGTAACAGTGGTGACCTATCCAAGCACAGGATGGAGAATAAGATAGGGTTGATTGTCTGGGGCAACAAAAAAAAAACAACTTTTTTTTGGTTCTTTGTTTGATTTTTGACATCTCATTAAGAAGCAAAGAGAAAGATTGTTTTCTGAAGTGATCCCTGTACTCAACTGCTCTTTTTAAGTTAGACAGCTACAGAATGTCTTAATCTCTAAATAAAGTTGAGAATTGAGTAATAGTTCATATTTTAAATTCCTGTAGCTCAGTCTTGTCTTGGATATTAAAGCCTTGTTGCTGATCCCAAAGAAGGTAACTATGAAGATCTAGAACATACATATTGTCAGCCTTTTGGTTCTGGTTATCTTTTTAAAAGCAAAATTTTGCACGGTGCTGTGGGATCTTAATTTCCTTTGCCTGAGGACATTTTGTGTACTATTTATAGTGTATTTAGGTTTATCACCTTTTTTGTTTGGGTTTTTTTTGGTTCCTTTTTCCTCCTTAATTTTGTAGCAATGGAGGTTAGAAAAATCCTTTAGTACATATGTAGAACGTTTAAGTCTTTGGAACCGTGTCTGATCACTAAAGTTCGTTATTAGCCTACAAATCTGACTGCAAAAGTGAGTGTGATCAATTTTAGAGCTGTGAAGTACTGATATAAGCTATGCAGAAACTATATCTGCAGAATGCATTATTTTTTATTTTTTATTTTTAGAATGGTAAAGGTCGAACTAAATTAATACATTCTCTAGCTTTTCAGGGTGTAAACAATAGAACTGTGATTCAGAAATGGAAGTCTTGTTTTCTTTGGTGCTTTTTGTGGGTTTGGTGGTGGTTGGTTTGTTTTGTGGGGGTCTTTTTTGTCTTTTACTTTAGTTGGATGTTCTGGCTTTAGTTAATGTCCTAGTTCTTACCTGTTTTGTCTTTACCATTTCTGTGCATATATAAATGCAAAAAAAAATAAATCCAAAAATTGAGAGTAGAGTTTCAGCTACATTTGACTTTTATGTGGCTCTGTTTTATGTTTTCAGTTGAGGTTATGTTAGACAATATTAAACAAAAAACAGAATGCTGTTAGTCAACAATAAATGCCTGCATGGAACTTAAAAAATGCATGAATAAGTTTATTAAATGGCACTTAAGAATTTTGCCGAGAAGTCACATGTTTGACAAATTATCTTTCTTTGCTTAAGCAGAGAAAATTGCAAAACGGGTATTTGACAAAAATGTTTAATTGTGTCACAGCCCTACAAGTTTCAACAGAAATCTGCTCAGTTCTAGTATAGCAGTCCAATTTGACGTGATCTTTGTCAGCTGCTTTATTCTTTGTAATTCGTGAAAGACTTGTTGGTTTTCCATAAATTTGACAGAGTAGTAAGTATCAAAGATAATTAATTCCTGCAGATTTTGTGAAAATAGGGAGCTGGGGTGAGGAGAGGCAACCATTGTCTCCAGTGAGGGAACTTGGCAGTTACACATCGTTTGGGGAATGACTTGCTGTCAGGCAGGACGTAGGTATTGTCTGTCCCAGCAGCACGGAGGCTGCCACCTCAGCGTGCGGCTTCGGACTGGACGTGCGCGTGCCCTCGCTTGCCCAACGTGCCTGTGAGGTGCTAACGATGACCTGAGGTTACTCTGATTAAAAAGTAGCAAGGCAGCGTTTATAAAACTGCAGGAAATGGGGATTCTGAAGTTCCATTGCTCACTCATTACCTTGCTCATTACCTTTGATGCACTGTGTATTATTTGACAGCGAATGTGCCCTACCTCCCTTTATTTATTTAGTAATAATTTCTTGGTGTAGAATTGTAATTGTAGTATTAAATAAATGCCTGATCCTCAGCTTTGTCTGCTTCCATCATATCACTGTGGAGGAATTCAGAAGACTGTGTATATGTATATATGTTATATAAATGCCCTTTATGTTTCTTTGGGATTTATGAGTAACTTTAAGGAGGGGAAGGCTGTGCCCTTTAAGATGTTTTATTTTGAGCTGTGTGTGTTATAAATGACTAAAAACTATACTTGGAGTTACCAGCTTTTATTTCTTCCATGAACAAACATCAAATCATGTGAGATCTTATTAAATAAGATGGGTGTTTGCAAAGTATATTTTGTAATTATTTTCTGAGATATGTAGGTAAACTAACAGAGCTTATTTTCTGTATGTAACTTGGATATTTTTAATATAGGAAAAATGTTTTTTACTTTTAGATCCGATTTGTGAAAACCCTCTTAAGTAAATTCATAGGCTTAAAGCACAGGATTTATGAATGCTATGTCTCTGGATATGTCAGATAGCTGTTAAAATAACTTATGTTTGCTCCATCGTGTTGTGCTGTCCTAAGCATTATTCTTCATTTCATGATAGTGTAAAGAAATGTTGGGGTAGCGGGGAGGAGGAATGAACTGATGAGAAAGTTCCTTCTACCTTTGCCTACAACTTCTTGCAGTTTCTAGAAGGTCATTTTAAAAAGTCGTTGCATTCTAATTTTTAAATCTTTCAAAATGTGTTTAGTAGCAAACTAGGACATAAACATACATGTTTGCTGACTTCAAGTAATAGATTGAAAATCTGCTTCATTGGTATAACCATCAAGTGACTTGGAATTATGGAAAGATCTCAAATGTTGTCCAGACTTTGACTTTTCTGGACTCTAGTGTACCTTGTCTCATGATCATAATAGACTCCTTTTTTCCCAGTAGTTTAAGTAGTTTTTATCTACAAAGTTCTTGGAGTCCTAAGTGAGAGTTGAGATGTTTGTTACTGGCCTGTGTAAATACAGGAATAAAGGAGGATTTCAGTAGATGGTCTATCGAGAGTTCAGTTCAGCTGAATACAACCAGTAGTACTCTCTCATGAATTCCATCAGTGTATGAACTGTTTTGTCCACTTAAAAGTTAACTAATGTACAACCCCCCAAAAAAGAACAAAAGAAGCAGCTAAATGAGAAAACTGGATGAGATGTGGTTTGTACACAAGGACTGGTTTCAAAAGAAATTATTTATCCTTTGGCTGCTCTTTTACTGCCCTTGTAATGTGAAATGACAGAAAACTCTGCCTGAAAGTCCAGAAGTTTCTGCCTCCCCTTGTTTCTTCATGGTAGGAGCTCTAGTGTGTAGATCTGACTCTCTCTAATGATATTTGAAAGAGGTATGTGAGAGGCGATATTACTTACACAGGGCAACAATTAGAAATTACAGGATGCCATTCTCTTGAGTTCCTTGTTTGATGTTCATGAGAAGGTTGGAAAATGGGAGCTCTGTTTTAAAATTTAACTTATAACTAAGTAATTGAACTTGCTGAGATGATACTGCAGTGTGTTGGCATATCATCAGAAGAGGGCAGAGTTAAGGTTGTTTGGAGTTTTTAATTACATGTTTAAGAGAAATCCAAACAGGTTAAGTTTAAATTTCATTCTGAATCTTTAATTTAAATTGACTCATTTTCATACTTATTTTTGATTCTTAGAGGACCTGTATAGATGCCACCCTAAGTAGCAATAAGCAACTGTAGTCCCACACTACCCTTCTGAATTGCTAGTACTGACCTACTGGAGAGCAGTGCAGGGGAAATGGACCTGGGGGTTCTAGTGGGCAGCAGGATGACCATGAGCCAGCAATGTGCCCTCATGGCCAAGAAGGCCAATGGCATCCTGGGTTGTATTAGAAGGGGAGTAGCAAATAGGTCGAGAGAGGTCCTCCTGCCCCTCTGCTCTGCCCTGGTGAGGCCACATCTGGAATCTTGTGTCCAGTTCTGGGCCCCCCAGCTCAAGAGAGATGGGGAACTGCTTGAGAGAAGAGGAGGCTGAGGGGCGACCTGAAAAATGTTTATAAATATGTCAAGGGGGAGTGTCAGGAGGACAGAGCCAGGCTCTTGTCAGTGATGTCCAATGACAGGACAGGGGGCAATGGATACAAGTTGGAACATAGGAGGTTCCACAAAAATACTAGAAAAACTTTTTCCCTGTGAGGATGACAGAGCACTGGCACAGGCTGCTCAGGGAGGTTGTGGAGTCTCCTTCTCTGGAGACGTTCAAAACCTGCCTGGACACGTTCCTGTGTGACCTACTCTAAGTGATCCTGCTTTGGCAGGAGGGTTGGACTAGATGATCTTTTGAGGTCCTTTCCAACCCTTTGATTCTAGGACAGAGGTCAGAATTCACCTTTTGATGCTCAAAGCTACTGTGAAAATCAGAACATAAGTATATTTGTCATACAAATAAGTAAGCAACATGAGGTGAATTTGTTGTAAACTTTTTCTTCACTAAGACCTATTACTAAAAAAATCAATGTAGTGGGTCACTTTAATTGTAATGAAATTGTTCTTCAGTCTTCACAAATTTGGTTTTGAGATACTTGTTTTTTGGGTATTTGAACTTCAAGCATATTTTCATTTAGTGCTCTGAATTTGTAGAGTATTACCAAAGATGATGATCATCAGTGTAGCTGTTTACATCTGTGTGGCCTGTGCTTTTTCTTGTGTTGCAAATCATGTTTTTCCTTTTGTCCATGTATTAGCCAGATGGTGTATTTCAATATTTTTCAAGTTTGAAATACTAACTGTAGTGCTGATGAGTGCATCAGGCAACTACTGCTGGCATGATTAATAAATCCTGAAATAACCAGCTACAGCTGGCAACTGTCATGCAGAGTTATGTAAGTTTAGACATTTTCATAAAAGAAGTAGATGCTCTCCCACTTTTGGAATGGGTGAGCTTACTGTGTTGAGGTAATTTTTGATCACAAACACTACTTTTGGTAGAAGGTTAGAGCAGCTGGGTCTTACAGGAGGTGTCCCTGCCCATGGCAGAGAGGTGGAAACTAGATAATCTTTAAGATCCCTTCCTACCCAACCCATTCTATGAATAATTCAACATTACTTTCCTTCAGGATCAGCCCATGGCCTCTTGCAGTTATTTTGTTTTAAAATAGCTGTGTTTGGATTTTGTATAAAAGGTATACAGGATGAGGTCAGGCAGATACAAAGCTGCTCCCTCCAGAACTGATCTGCTGCTGCCTGGCCAAGAGCACGTGACTGGCGTTAATGAACAGATGTTAGAGAAGAACCTGTGTTACACAGTTTTAGTGCAAGCAGAAGTAAATGTATTTGACAACGCTTCTATCCCCCATAGGTTCCCTAACCAGTTCTTTAGGAACAAACTACTCAGCGTCATTACAACAAGATCATACCAAAATTGCGAAAGGGATTCTAGATACATTTCTTCTTTGGGAACTTAGGCAATGTACAACATCATGAAGAATTAGATACTTGATTTCTGTGGGCAGTGAAGTTCTGGAGTGTTCTTGAGGTTTCTGCTGCCTTCCCAATTTATAAAGTGAACTTCCTTTTTCTTTTTTTTTTCCTTTTCTTCCCCCCACGTGAAACTGTTTAACTGTTTTATTGGGCAACTAATATTACACAATATTTCAAAATAGGTGATGCAGTAAGAAGGTATAGATCACTTTCTTAATCTTCCATCTTTCAAACAAACAAACAAACCAAAACAAAAAGAGAAGCCAGGCTGCTCTTGAGAAGTATTGCTGAATGCGTGTCGGTTCTCTGCATGATCCAGCTCTGCATCCCTGGCTGTTAATACGCACGCTTCGGAAGTGCCTGGAGCTGGGAAGCATTTGAAGTATGTGATGCAAATCCTGGATCTCAGAACAAGCAGGGTTCCCTCTTGGTGGTTTTTGGCTTATTTTAGTTTTGTCTTGACCAGAGATGCTCTGACTAGCTGCAGCGTTGCAGCCGTGCATCAGCCACTTCTTGCCTGGCACAGAAACCATTCCTCTTCCCCCCCACCTCTGCCTGTGCAGTTTGTTGCATTGTGGCAAAGAGGGAGGGGCTTTGCTCGGGCCATGTTCTATCCACTGCTGGGCTGTCACCGAGCAGCTGGTCTGGAGCTCCCGTTGCAGCCATCTTATCGCTGTTTCAGTGCAGCTGAGGCAGCGCCGCTCCAAAATGGCTGCCGAAGGGCTCTGCATTGCAGCAGCTTCGCTTGGCTGCGTGCACGTGAGCAGAGCCCTTGGCACCACATGCTCCAGGCTTGAAAGGTAAGCACCAGCTCTGCTTTGCTCAGAAACAATTTCGGAATTGGTTTAGGCAAAATTAACTAATTCTGAGCTGTACAGAAGATCTTCAACTATTGTCCTTTTTATGTCAACAGGAGGGGGTTTTGTGGCAGGTGGGTTTTTTGGTTTGGCATCTTTTGTTTTCCCTCTCTCGCTGAATTAATTCATAGACCTCTGGCCTTGCTCAGCTACTGGGAGATTGGGTGGGGTAGGAGAGGTCAAAAGTCACACCCGTATGTCTTGCCAGTCAAATTATTTCATTTTGACTTACTTCCTTACCAGGCCAGAAGAGCTCGCACTTTACACTCCCTTTTCTCAAAAGCTTGCCTCGTACTTTAATTGAATCGAAAATAAACTCTTGATGAACTTCATTAAATTTTTGTAAATAAGTGGTTAGGTTTACGTTTGATGATCGTATTTTCAACATGTAATTTTTTCCAGTGGTAGATAAGAACTACAAAACTTGTGTAAATTGCAACAATTATATAGGTAGCAGTTATTTGCTACTCAAGTAACACGACTATAAATTCTGTAAAACTATTACCTTGAAATTTTCATGCTATTACTTGTAAATTGTGCCTTTACTTTTTCTGTAGAACTTAACTGAAATCTGAGTTTCAAAGTGCTGGTGGTTTCACGGGCCTGGTCTTTTCCTGTGTGTGGTACTGGTTGGTGGTGTAGCTATCCGTCATGCTCCAGATGCAATAAAAGGTATTTAATAGATGACAGTGTCCAGGAACACGAAGGTGGGCAAAAAGCAGTGCTCGGCTTTCTTACTACTGGGGAGTGGGCAAACAGAAAAGGAAGAAGACATTTTACCTAACCTTTTTTCTCTTTTTAAGTTTGGGGTTTTTTTTGGTCGGTCTCAAATACCTAGGTCAAATCTTTATGGGACCTTAAGCTGTATATGAGTTAATTTTAGAAAAAATGAATAGGGAGTTACTTGAAATTCTCCAGAAATGTATCAGGAGAAGCAGAAGAGGTGGAAAGCTCATGAGGATGCAGCTCTCATTATTTTTCTGTCTGAAGTTGAAATTAGTGCTAAAGATGTAAAAGTCAGTACTAAAAGCCTAAAAGTTTAGTCCTTCCTCAATATTTTTGCGCGTTATTTTGATGCTTTTCGCATACTCTGTAACAAAGCACTTGGCGGTTAAATTAGTTTTTAAATATATATATTCCCATAAATGATCTTTTTATAGTTGATGACAATAAATTGTTTATAAAGAAATGAAGTATTCTGGGCAGACAGTGAACAGCAGATTCGCAGGACACCTGATTTCTCAGTGTATGCTGTGTGCATTTAGTACGAAGAAATAAAAAATAACTAAAATACCAGATTTTAAGCCTAGGTTGATTGCCGAGTTCAGACAACTGTAAACTTATAAGCAATTGGTCATAAGATTTTACTGCTTTAGCGTAAAAGATCAGTGACAGGAGTAATGTAAATGTGTGGTCTTGGGTGATGATGAAATGCAGGTGGGTAGGTAGTTTTATTATTTGTTTTCTCTCTAGTGGAATCTTGTTCAGTGGTTTTGATCTAAGCTAGATTTTAGCTCACAGTGCCTTTTCTTGATTGGGTAACGTAGTTAAGATCCCAAGGACTTTTGGGCACTTTGAAATGTCAGGAAAACGTGGACCATGAATTGTACCCAAGTGCGTTGGTCTTGATAAAATGTGAAGTTTTGCCATGTGTTCACCTCATCTACTGAATGCAGATGAGTCACGCAGTGAGATTTCCTTCTTCCCGTCCCCCAAACAATAATTGCTCTGGTTTTCTGCAAGATACTGAATCAAGTCATCCTGACCCCAGTTTTAAAAATGATTACTGAGGTTTGCGTTGGTGTCGATTTTAGTCACTAGTTGTTGATGAATTCCAGATGTTAATAACTCATCTTGTTCAAAGTAAGCAGAAACAATTCATTCTTTGCAATGAGATCACCAAACTGCTACTTTGTAATCCCTGAAGGGGATGAAATTTTATGTCTAAATCATACTTTACCGTACACATCCTGCGGTGGTTTTGTTGTTTCTTTTGGGTTTTGTTGTCCGTTTTTGTTTTCTTTTTTGTGTGTTTTTCATTTTCTTTTTTTGTTTATGGGGTTTATTTTGTTTTGAGTGCATATGAAAATATTGTAAAACAGTAAGCATATACAAATTGTCAAGTTCTGTTGGTTCCATTGGTTTTGTGGAGTTTCTTTTGTTAACCCCCTCTTTAATGGGAACATGAAAAGCGGCATATTTTTTGACATTCACTGTGAATAGTTTTTCACATGTATTGCATTTGAGTAAATATACTGTATGTTCACACGATGTCTTTCATACAGACCTTTTCATGCCTTTTATTGCCCATGTTTTTTTCTGTGAGCTGAGTAAGCTTACTGCCATTTTATAGACAGGGCATGGAGAGATTGCCAGAGTTCAAAGGAAATCTCTTGTCTCGGTGTCTTCCCTTCCCTTTCGTTTTGGTTTACTTTGCTCTTTAACAGGCCGTTTTCAAAACAGGATCATTCTTGGAAGTGCTTTACAAAATGACTGGCCCAGCAGAGAGCTGTCGTGTGTTGTTGTATGAGCTGAGTGGGTGGTGTGATTTGGGGTTTTTGGTAGGTTGGTGATTGGTTTGGGTTTTTTTCTTCTTGTTTTTTTATGTTAGGTTTTGAAACCTTTGTTGTATATGGAACACATCCCAGTTTGAAGAAGGCCAAAGTATGCAGTCATCCTTGCTGCACAGTAGTACTCGTAGCTGACAGCATGATCTCTTCTCTCTTTCCTCCCACAGAGTTAATAGTTTGTTTTTCAGTAGTCAAAAAGAAAATGAAGCCACCGCTTCACCTGCATGGGAGCAAGACCCTTCAGTAGATGCTAAAAAAAAAAAAAAGCTTTTATTAAATACGTAAATTAGATGTTCATTATTTGAATTAGAAATATTTGTGTATCATTAATTAATGACTTCAACTGAATTGATGGCTATACATCTTTAATGCGAGGTGCATTGTCAGACTCCACTCAGAAGTGTTTTCTCCACTTCTGAGAGCAGCCGCATTCTGGAACAATGCGGTTTGTAGTGCTGCTAGGTAAGCCTGACGGATAGGCTTTCAGAAGGAAATAAATTGCTAGTACGGTAGCAGTCTCAAATACATGGGGCTTTTAAAGAGAAACTGAAGGAATGTATAGATTCACTTCTTTTTAAAAAAATAATCCTTTTTTTGCGAATGCTGTATTTTAAGAAAGCCATTCTTGCATTTTCATTTGTGCTCCAGCTGTTTGGATAGTTTTTAATTATTAAATTGTACTTGCTTGGAACCATTCTGACATAGCTTGATTTTTTTTTTTTTTTTAAATGTTCTTCAACTCAGAATTGTTTCAATTTGCACAGCTGCATCTTCTATATTGGTAGATATTTTGGGAGCAAACAGTTTCAGGCAGGATTTGAAACAAACTGGAATGGACTGCTGAATTAACGCAATGCTGTTTATGCATGCAAATCACTTTGAAACAGCTGACTTGTTTGATCCTTTAGGTACTAGAAATAAATGGTTACCAAGCACTTGGAACTGTTTGGAATCTTAATCACATTATAACTATTATTAAACAGTTATAGTTGACCTTTATTTTTAGCTTTAAACTTTACTATGTTTTTCTCAAAATGTAATGCCTTCGAAGGAATTATGAGTAAGGCGCATGTGGTGAGTTTTTTTTCTGCACCATCTTTATTTGGATGTTCAGAGCCGACAGCTTTTCAGTATTTGTTTCGTAAATTACAAAATCCTTCCTGTAAAATTAAGTGAGCAAAATGTGGGGGGTTTTGTGAAGTTGATAAGGAGTCAAACTGGGTATTTTCCCTTTCTAAAAGAAACGGAGTGCAACGTTAGACAGGTACTGCCTGGGAGTTACCCATTTTAGATGCTTTCTCACTTCTTTTCCGCATTAGAAAAGCGGATACAACTGATGTCAGCCATGAATCTTCCCTCCCCTCCCCTCCCCAGATGGTTCTCTACTTGAGAACTGAAAATAATTTTCTGTGTCTTTCAAAGACCCAATGTGAGAAAAACTCTGGGAACTGTAAAATGTCTGGCTGACTGTTAAGTGAATAATTTGTTTTGTTTCAGGAGAGGTTGGAGGGGAACGGGTGGTTTGGACTCTGTTGTCTACAGAAGGCATTAGGCCTTTCATATTCTTCTGCTCTGTGATGGGTGTTTTTTTGTTTTGGGTTTTTTTGCCTTGTTTTTATTGTTTGCTGTCTTTTTTTTTTAACATCAAGCTACTAGTGATGTTGTCTCACAAGCAGGGTTCAGTACTCAGCGTGCAATAAGCCAAGATATTTATTTCATACTTGCTCAAAGCTGAGGGGCATTTCACAAAGCTAGCACACCACACAGAGGAACTAAAACATATTAACCGTATTAAAAACCCGCGTAAATTTACGCTCACTAGTCAGCAGTCGTTATTGCTTCTGCTATTGGTTAGTTATATTTAAATTAGCACTGCTTGCTATGTAAATTGTCAGGCATGCTCCTCCTTACAGGTGAATGAGTGTGGGTGGTCTAAGTCCTTTTTGATCTGAGTTGGTGGTCTTGCTGTCCCCATGCCAGCTTTACCTTTCCCCCAGTTACTGCAGATTTTGCTGACTGTGGGGTTTTTTTGTAATCATGCAGCTTTTCTACTGTCTCCTGGGGCAGGAAGTTCACTTTTGAATCAGTTTTTTTTAGTTCCTCAAGGGTTTAGTCTTAGCAGGGCAGGCATTTCTACACAGTAACAAGCTTGTACAGTAAAGCTCCTGATCAGTGGTTCTCCTTACAAGACCAATACAGTGTATTTAAATTAAGCAGTGTCACTGTAACCTAACCGTTAATCCAAATAGATGGTTTTACTTAGTCTACAGTGACAGATTTCATCATGGTTTTGTGTTGTTTGTTTTAATTTATTCTGGACAAACTTTGTCGGTCAGATGCTTTCATATCTAAAATTTTGTCTGAACTAGGCAACTCATGCTGTGGCAGACTTTTCTGTACCTTTCTATTCTGAGATGAATCAACTTAGATTGAGAATTTGAGGGTGTTGTCTTTGACTTGTACCACTCAAAACCATGCAGCTAATAATAATCATTCTGAACCCAACTGGCCTTACTACATTTGACTGTAACATCTCCTCTTTAAGGTTGCTTCTGGTGAGGGACTAGAAAATTGTGTGCATGTTGGAGGGAGAGTCCCATTAACTGGTTTTAAGAAGGCAAAGTCAGAAAAACTCTGTGGTGTTCCCACAGCCTGCTAAATGTGGGAAAGGCAGGCAGACATCTTGGCTTTTTCTGCAGTGGCAGTCAGGCGAGAATGGAATTGATCACGCTCTTTATTCTCCCAGGTTAAGACTCTTGCATTTAAAAAAAATAATAAAAAGAACCGGCCAGCAGCAGCCCCCTCCCAAAGGCACACACAAAACCCGACAAGCCCTCCTCTTCCCCCCCCCAAATAATAAAAAATAATAAACAAACAATCCAAAACAAA
>NW_009719002.1:0-28688 GCF_000703405.1 Apaloderma vittatum | reverse complement strand
CCCCCCCCCGCCCCGCCTGTATAACCCAGTTGGTGCTAAACCAAGTGCTGCTCCTCTCCCCGAAAATGTTTTCTGTTGGAAAATGAGCTTTAACGAGAGCGAGTGGGGCGAGAGGCTGCGGAGGACGAGGGGGGGGAAGCGGGGGTGACTCTGCCTGAACGTTCTGGAAGCGGGGTGGTGCCTCCCCCAGACAGAGGGAGAGCTCACCCTCGGGGCTGTCGGCAAGCTCTGGCCTGGATTTCCCGGAGCGGACTGGAGTTGGGAACAGAAAATGCTCCAGTTTTTGCAGTATCTGTTTTACTGTGTTGAGAGTCGTACTGTTATTCCGGTATTTGTGCACAAGGCTGTAGCGCTGGGTGCAGGCAGGGTGGGGGGAAGAGACGGAGGGAGGGCTGTATGTAGGAAACACAAGGTTTTTTCTTGGTGTTTTTTTTTTTTAAGGCAGCATTGCTGCCCCTTATTTTTAAGCTCAGAGGCTGTTCATCTGATGATTCATTCTGCAGATGACAGCAGCATCACTGAAAGATGTATTCCACACAGCGCTCTAAGTGTGCTAATGTATGCAAATCTATCTAGAAGTAAGATAAATCAAAAGATGGATGTGACGTAAAAGAAGCAGTACCAGATCACTTGTATAGTTAATGGCCATCACGTTAATGCGACACTTATACAGGAAAAATATAATTAATTTTCCCTTACACATCACTTAAAGCTTTTTGGATACAACAGCTGAGGATGAATTCTAACAACCAGTGAAGAATAATTTGCATTACTAAATACTTTCAGACACAAAATCAGGGTCTTTGTGACTTTACAGATGAGAGCGAATTGTGTTATGCTCGAACAACCTAGAACCAGCCATACAGCAAATTACGCTCACAGTGGAAAGGAGGACATAGAGGGTAATTTGGCTGTCTCTAGCCTTGACATTGTTGGCATTCTAAAGAGGAACAACGCAGGGAACCATGGTAAGAGGCCATGGTGAAAAGCAGGCTCTTCTGCTCCTGAGGCTCTCTGCCCTGCTGGAATCGACAAGCACCACTGTCTCCATCGGTTTCCTTTTCCACTAAATGGTGCCAGGCTGCAACTACAGCAATGTTACTAGATATGTAGCTAAGCAAACATTACAGTGGTTTTAACTTGGTTTTATTTAGGGTTTCACAAATTCATGATTCTACCTAGTGTAATAAATAGTATGTTTATTCGTGTTTTTTCATGCTCTCAGAGTTTCTCATAAGGCAGCAAATGAGGGGAAAATGCATTGGCAAATGATTCGTCCTTTACATAAGCGCACTTCATAGTAAGCAAAGCCTGGCTTTTTATTTTTATCCCTCCCCTCCAAAAAAAACCCCAAAAGAATGACTTTAGTATAAGCACCTGTAATTCATGTATTAATGTAATGGACTTTGACTGGAACAATAAAGGTAAGAATAAAGAAATTAACTATTTAAAGTCAGAATGAGGCTGCATTCCAAGCTGCTGCCTCTACCTGTCACTGTACCTTTTAGGTACTTGAAAACATAAAGTCCGTGGGTCCGGATGGGGTGTGTTGTTTGGTTTTTTTTTTTATTCATCTGCCTAACGAAGAAAAATTAAATGACCAGACACATTACCTGTAAGCATTAGGTTAAAAATGTATGTGCCCTACTCAGAACTGATACTTATTTATTTGTTATTGGTAGGCTGTGAAATAGTGGAAATACTAGTTTAAGGAAAGCTAGTTGCTGAGCATTGAGCACTACACTGAAACAAAATGGATATTTGAATTCCTACAGAGTGCCCACCAGAATCTCTGACCAGCGCAGCGTGCAGCATCCTCCTAGGAACAGGCTTCAAGGTGGAATTTCTTTTGCAGCGACTGTTGTCAATTTTTGTTCACATGAACAGTTAAAGCCACACTTGACTTTTACCAGGAGGCTGGATTATTAGTAAGCAAACAACTAGAAGGTATTTTCTAGAGCCCATATTAGTCCAGTGGGGGTGGGGGAAGGGTTTGCTCGGCAATATCCGCTGCAATCCAGTCTTGAAATGAGGCCCCTTTATGTAAATTTTTACTGGCGCCAGCGAGCTGTAACTGCAGCCTGGCTCCTCGCGGGCAACAGCTAACATGTGTCATGGACTTCTCCTGGGCACAGATTGCAGGAGCACTCTGGTTTCTGCGCCGAAAGAGCTGCACTGTGAACGTGAAAAGATGTACAAAGGGACCTAGGTGTAATTAGACTGTTATTAATTGAAAATTTTGAGGTATTTTCTGCTTTTTCTTTTATCTTTTTTTTTTTTTTTTGGTGTGTGTGCTGCCTTGCGCTGTGCTGTAATACGTTCATGCTTGTTGATACTACCGTGAGGTATGTGGGAGGTACTTCACTGCACGTAGTTGCTGCAGTGCTACTAGCTGGCAGCACAGAAGGCAGTGCAAAGAGTCCGACTGGAGGCACTTGCAGTTGCAAGTTTCCCTTGGAGGCTGTGGCGCCCTGCCTGAGCTGCAGGGACACTCCTGACACGTTCAGCCACTTGTGGTGGGGAAGTGGGAGTTCCAGCAGGCTGTAGCAAGCAGATGCATGCTACCAAGCTGAGAGGTACAAAAGCAGAGCTCAGGCTGCCTAAAGAACAGTAGTCATGCTGCTGTGCAAATAAAACAAGATCTTAGTAGCAAGATGGCCGACCTGGAAGTCTACTTATAGCTCGTGCTACTTATGCAAATGAGCTGCATGTCAGTGGCTTACTCTGAGGAGGAAGCTCGTTTGGCACGTGCCACGTTCTAGCCAGGTAAGAGAAGCAACTCATTTTCTGCATTAATGTTTTAGAGGCCTTTGAAGTTGTTTTTTTAGTTTTCCCCTCACTTAGATGCCCAACCCCCACTTTGGCACAATGCCAGGAATTAAATTTAAATATCAGAGGCATTTTTTTGGAAGCCCGGAAGTAATTTGTTCTTGCTGTGATTATTTTTGGGTCACTGTTGTTACAGGGAATGCTAACTAGCTATTACTGTAGAATGTTTACTTAAGTGAAACTGAAGACTTAAAAAAAATTAGAAATTTTGAGTATGTAGGTTTTGCTGCTAATGGTGCTGGGTTTGCTTGGTTCAAACCTCTACGGTTTTGCTGCTGTGTTATTTTTGTCTCTATAGTGACACCAGTTGATGCACGTGAAGGCTTAGCAACACTGCGAGCTTACCCCTGAGAAGGGTGCAGAATTCAAAAGGTTGAATCCACTAGTGGTGGTTTTTTGGCTTCATGGTATTATGAAAAAACTTCATTAACCTGGTTGTAACTTGAATTCTCTTCTTTTTAAGATGATGAAGCTGTTACATGTTCAACACCTCAGTGTCCAGTACTTTTATGTTTTAGTATAAATGCATGTTCTCAAGTGCATTTATGTAAATTTCCAGAAGGTGTATTTGCAAATAGGGAGACAGATCTAAATATGATATGTATTGGATTACTCCTCTCAGAAGACAATAAACTTGCCTTTAGAACAGCAAATTTTAATAAAATGATAGTACTGCTAATTACATAATACACTGTGTTGTGGTTATGCATGTCGTGCATGAAATGACTGAATGGGGAAGATATGCTGGTTCTGCACAAATCTGTTTGGGTTGTTTTTATTTTACCAGTCAAAAAAAGTTGTGACCGTATAGGAGACTGAAAAGGGGAGATGGTTAAAGAAAATCACTGGGTCTGGCAAGTCTCTGGGCTACAGAGAAAACTGGAGGTGGATGAACAGGCCAAGGAAAACATGGTCACTGAAAGGTAGACAGCAGCTCAAGATAGGGATGGGGAACTGCCAGTAGACAAACCTGGCCCAGTTGAAGGAAAAATGCGGGTCAAAGTAGGCAGGTAGATTATTTGAGCTTAAAATGGCAGTGATAGGGACTAAAAGTGTTTGAGCCATTCTGAAACGGACTGTGAAATAAGGCCAATATAGAAGATGAAAATAGGCTGGGAAAGAGAACTATAACTGGTTGATATTGGGGAAGGGAGGATTTAATGATAGTAGAGAAGGATATCCTCTGTGTTGATACGGTAAAATACTGCACGCCAACAACTTGGGCCAAATGAGACTTTGTTTTGTTTTCGGCTTTTTTGTACTTGTCTCATTTACTTTGACACCTTTGATAACTTCCTTTAGTGGTAACTTAAGATTTTATACAGGATGCAATTCTGCGTGTCATTTAGAAGTCTGGTTATATGCATATCCAAACTAAAAAAGAGGTATAAAAGTGGTGTGTGTGAGGGTGTGTGTGTGTGTGTGAGAAAGTATGTAAATAGGTATGTGGTAGATTCTGTCAAATAAATTGCACTAGAAATGGCAGTTAACAACTGTAAAAGTTGTCCATACAGGGCAAATTCTTTTAAAATCAGTCTTGCCTTCATTGCAATGTGGAGGATGCAATTTAGGGCCCCGCCCTTCTTTTCTGTGAAGTATGTGAGGATGATAGAGGAGAAATGGCATTGAATGGGGCATGAAAAAAGTAGAAAATTAGTTAAAAGAAGCAAAATGTTCCTGAGAGAAAACGTTGACTAGTAAAGCAAAGCATAACAAAGGTAAAATTGTTAGAATTATTTCTTATATTTTAACAGTGTGGGTGACAGTGTTAATATGATTCGTAGTGAAAGAGAAAAGGCAAAAGATGACCGTAAATATTTTGGGGGTTTTTAGGTAGAAGTAAGATTACTTTATAATACCTTGCAAGTGACTTAAGTACTTAAAATCTAGAAGTTGGGAGGAAGATAGTAAAG
This sequence comes from Apaloderma vittatum, assembly GCF_000703405.1. Classification (NCBI taxonomy): domain Eukaryota; kingdom Metazoa; phylum Chordata; class Aves; order Trogoniformes; family Trogonidae; genus Apaloderma; species Apaloderma vittatum. The sequence continues at coordinate 23,946 of NW_009719002.1, read as the reverse complement.
AGCCTGTGATAAACATTTCTTAAGAAAGGCTATAAGCAGGTCTTTATAATCAGCACCCAGGAGTTCTAAAATGATTGAATGAGACTATTTCTTTTCTGAGGCGTCCCTCCAAGTAACTTAAAATACAATGGAAATTCCAGAAGAACTTGAAGACTTAATTTTAAAAGGTCAGGCAGGGTGACTTAATTGATCTGAGGTTAAATAGTTATTTATGGGGAAAAATAATGCAGAGACAACTGAGGGATTCAGTAAATGTGAAAGAGTATTATTAGAATTAATGGTGAGGTGGTTCAATGGAAATAAAACTTTATTAAAAAAAAAACCTGATGCAACAAGTTTTAGAATGAAGTTCCTTAGTGTAAGTACCCAGTACATGTAATACAGTAATGCCTTGATACAGTCTTTTTATTTAATAACAACTCCTCCCCCCTCAACTCTCTCACCTCAAAACCTGTATCAATAAAACATTAAATTGATTTAAAAGCTTCTTAAATCTTTTTGAAGGGGAGAAGGATAGGAACCGTGCTCCAAGTAAAGTTTTATGATTGGTTACTTTTGTTAACTTAGGGAGGAGAGAAAGATGACTCTTAACAGTCATCTGGATAATTGCTTAGTGGGACTCCCTCAAAGACTGTACTTTTGCACAGCAAGATCTCAAATTGTACATTTAGAAGCCATCTGCTGTAGACCGATAACTGTTTAATGGGGAATCCTACCCTGGAATCAAGTAGGGATCATAGCGACAAAAACGTGAGCTAAAGTTCCAAATAGAAAGTTAATGTAAAGGGGCTGAAATTTTCTTGAATACTGAGACAGAGTAAGAAAATCATACACTTTATTGTATCTGCCTTGTTTATACTGACAATATGAATTCTGCATCAATACAGGTTACAGTCCTGTTGTCATAGAACGCATTGGGCTGGAAGGGACCTTTAAAGGTCCAAGGTGTTGCTGTCAATGGGGTTGTTTTGTTGTGGTTTTTTTTCCCATAATCTTGAAAAATCAGGAAGGGTCATGGGAATGGCACAGAAATCACTCTAGCTCAAGAACATAAAATTGTCAAATAATTTAAAAGTTAAACTAGTAGTTTAGGTTGGAAGGGTTGCTCCATGGTTTGTCAAGGTGATGTTTGAAAATCAGCAATGACAGAGATTCTACAGCCCCTCTGGACAAGCTGTTGCAGCATTTGACCACCCTTGTGATGAATAACTGTTCTCTGTATGTATTTGGAGTTTATCTTGCTGCATATATTTCTTTTTGCCAGTGTGCTGTCCATCTCTGGAAAACAAGCTGGCTTTGTCTTCTCTATGAATGCCAGTTAGGTTGTTGAAGAGAGCAATTATTTCTCCTCACTTAGCTCTCTATTATTGATGCTACAAGTTCAGCTCATCAGTCTCATCTCGTCTGTCATGTTCTTCAGCCCACAGCCATGTTGGTGGTTCCTCCACTGGACCTGCATTTGAGGTCCCAAGAACGGATGTGCTGTGCTGCAGATGTAGCTTCACAGGTGCCGAGCAGAGTGGAATAATCATTTCCTTTGATGTGCAGGCTATGTTTTTGCTTATGCAGCCCGGTCTTAAGTTCACAGAATCATAGAATGGCCTGGGCTGAAAGGAACCTTAGAGATCATCTAGTCCAACTTCCCTGTTTGGGGCAGGGACGCCACCTCTCAACTAGACCTGGCAACACATGGGGACCGAGCAGGAGTCGAACCCGTGACCTCGGTGTTGGTCCTTGTTGCCAGCACTGCGCTCAAACCACTGAGCTAACCGGCCCCCTAAAAGAAAGAATTAGTATAAAGCAGTAATTCCATTGAATATGTTCCTTCGGCAAAAATGACTACTAAGATAGGCTCCCCACTCCAGAGGGGAAAAAAAGTAATAGGAAGCTGGAGGCAGGCCAACTAATATCTAAAAATGGCGTGGGATTTTGTTTTTTTTTTCCCCCTTCTCATGCTACGAGTAGTGGAAGCAGTGAATTTTCCTTGTGTTTTCCCTCTTTCCAGAAAGACACTTAATCTTGATTTGAAGACAGACTTCAAAGAATGGCCAGCCTATGACAATTAGATGGCATCTGGATTTGCGACAGCTGATGTATGACTTGCCTACAGTGGCAACTCTGCAGCAGAGTTACATGGGATAATGGTGGCATCAAGTCTTCAGTGTCATCTAAATTCATGATTATTGGATACAGTTACTGTGTAGGAACTCTTGACAACCTTTATCACTGGTTTAACGTGGAGCTGGTTACGTATTTTGCCAAACCATACCTCGCCTTACACTGATGTAGTAAGACCTCAGAACAGCTATCTAGATCTTCTGCCCAAGAATAATTGCTGTACCAACTTACCTGGCTAAGAGCCACAAAAGTTAAGATATTTAGATGATGAGGTCAAGAAAGATAGCTGGCTTTTCATTAGCCAAGTGCCTTTCTGATTTCAGTGGATTGGTAAGGGCATTTAATGGCCTGACAAGAAATGATTCCTTTTGTTGTCATGCTTTACAATGTCATAATTCTAGCAGTTTGATATTTTTTGCCAGATGTGTTGCAGCAATTATGGATACTTTGGTTGTTCCCTTTGCTCTGAAAGGGCAGTGGGCATGACTTAAACTCTAAGCAGCAAAACTTGTAACTGTTGAATGAAAACTCTTATGGTCAAGAAAAGTAAAATAGCTAATGTTATTCAGTCGTCCTAGTGGCACGTAGTCAGTGACCTTATCTTTTTGTATAAAAATTTATTTCTCTTTTGTTGTGGGTCATCATCTTAATCTGTGGTCAGACCTGCCCTAAAATTTCACGTTTTGTGAAGTTTTCCTTTTGCACTTAAATCTACTTTGTCTGGTTGGTTTTTCTTTTTAATCAACGAGAATATTATTAATGCTGTGAACAATGCGACTTTCATACTGCCTTGTTTTAGAACTTCAGTGACGTTATGATCAGTCATAAGCACAGCTCTCTGTTGGTTGTGGTATTGGCCTGTGCTCTTTTGTGCTGGGGTGGGAGGGGAAGAGGTCCCATATGTTCTCCATCAGCAACCTAATGGAGGCAAAGGTGAAGCCTTGTTTAGCTATTTGGAATAGATCTGAACTCTGCTTAGGAAAGATCAGCTTAATCTGTGCTGTAGACGATGAATATAGTACCTTTTCTGAAAATACTTGGGAAGTTTTCCAGCTTTCGGGTAGAGCATCAGTACCCTCCAGTACCTGCAGTTGGTTTCATTATGAGGCCAGGAAGGGAAGACTGTGCAGTTCTGTCACACCTGGATTTGCTATTTCAAGATGTGAGGGAAAGAATTCTGACCGTGCTATAGCCCAGGATTTTGTGCTGGGTATTCTATTGGCATCTGCTACATTTTTACAGCAGCAGAGAGACTGAAACTAATGTCGCATGAGCTAATTCTCCAACTGAGAAAGCTGCAGAACTGCACCTGCTTTTTTTTTTATTGCGTAGGATAAATCAATTATCATGCATGCCAGTGTAAGAGCTGCATGTGTGTTCCAGGAATTGTTGCTGATAGTATAAGGCGAATTTTGTAAATAACTTGCATTCTCTGGGCTAGGAAGCTATCAGTCAACTAATTCAATGGAAGAGAGGCATTGCAAAACGAAGTCCGAGACCTGTTCATTTGGCAAAGAAAATCTAAACCGTGGATCATAGGAGTTATCCAAGTTAAAATGTTAAAAACTAATGTTAGTGCCAATTAAAGTAGATGATGCAGGCTATCAGTTGGTTTGGACATGCTGTGATTATTTCTAACTTAGTATGGGAGATGAGCTTCCTCTAGGGGGAAGGATTTACTTCCATCTTCTAAAGAGAAGGGACTGTTTATAACAAAGAACTGGCATTCATTTAGCTAAGATATCGGAACAACAGTCTACAGAATAATGAAGCGTGTTAATGAATGTAAACCTGGCTGACACTTGAGCTGGGAAAAAATAACATGATTTATCCCTTAATACTTAAAATGCTGTTTGCTTGTATGCAAAATCTGACCAGTTTTTGAACTCTAAGCTCAGCTGTTACTATTTTTTAAAACCTGAAATCTTAATGGAAGTAGCTTGTATCCTTGAATTGTTACTCCCAGTTTGCTGCTGACTTTCCCTAGAGGAAGATGGAAGCACTTTGGTGATCAGCACTCTAATCATGATAAAATGGCGAAGAAACTTTCATTTGCAAACAGCTGTTCTCCTCTAGGTTTTGTGATAGATCTGCTAGCTTTGCAGATTCTTGAGCATCAAAACCAGCTCTACTTGCCTTTGCTTATGCTACTTAGTCTCCTCCTATGTGTTCCTAAATTCCTTGAACTTTTATATTTACCACAGCTTACTATAACCTTTATCTCCTTCCTGTTGTCCTTAAAGTTGGGAGATCTGAGTACTCGAAAACTCTTCATGTTGTACTTTGCTTAAACTAAGATGCATGCGTTTGGATAAGGGAGCACAAGTAGTTCCATTTTTCCCCTTCAAGGTATACCACTTTCTCTGTTTTGCGCTCTCATGAATATGAATGATTTGATATAGAAAATGGATTCTAGAAGCATGGGCTAAAATTCTTCCTGACTGATATTTTCTAGAAACTGAACATGAGCCAACAATGTTCTCTCAGCTCAGAAAGTGAATAGTGTCCTCAGCAGCACCAAAAGAAGTGTGGCCAGCAGATCAAGGGAGGTGATTCTCCTTCTCTGCTGTGCTCTTGTGAGACCTCCCCCTCCCTGCAGTACCACGTTTGGCTTTGCGGCCCCCAACACAAAAAGGACATAGACCTGTTGGAGCAGGTCCAGAGGAGGCCACAAAGATGATCAGGGGCTTGGAGCACCTGCCCTATGAAGACAGGCTGAGAGAGTTGGGGCTGTTCAGCCAGCAGAAGAGAAGGCTCTGGGGAAACCTTATAGCAGCCTTCCAGTACCTCACAGAGGCCTACAGGAAAGATGGGGAGGGACTCTTTATCAGGGAGTGTAGTAATATAGGGCAATGGGCAATGGTTTCAAACTGCAAGAGGGTAGATTTAGGTTAGATGTTAAGAAGAGATTGTTTTCTGTGAGAGTGGTGAGACACTGGAACTGGTCACCTGGAGAAGTTGTGGATTCCTGGAAGTGTTTAAAAAAAAAAAAAGTAACTGCTGTGTTATCTGTCTGCCTATGGAAGATGAGTTGTTCTCTGCATGGTGTTGTATTGCTTTTGTGTGTGTAACTGATCTATTTCCTCTGCTCTAGTTCTGATGGCTTGCTGACATGCAAACATAGTTTCTGCTCTAATAGTTTAGCAGCTTGAGTTCACATCTTAAGTCTTTTTTTGTGTGTCTCAATTTGAGGTAAGATGAAGGGAGAGTTATAGCAGGTTTTAATGTAGTTCATATTGTGTTTTCACTGAGCAAGATCTCTGAGGAATTATTTGAAGTTTTCTTTCTTCTTGGTCACTTAATCATATTTGGAAGATTTCTCTTGATTTTTTTTTTTTTTGAGCATTAGTTTCAAGTGCTGAGACATGTTTGATATGAGAAGAGTCTTAAGAGTCTGTGTTGAACCAAATATTATAGAAGTTTTCTCAACTGTTGGTTTTAGTTACTAAAAAACCCATAAACATTGCGTCTGTCCAAGAACTGTTTGGCTGAATGTTCAATAGTGCCAAAACTTGCAGAGGTGAATCAGTTAAGGATGGTCAAAGCTTCTCTGTTCAGCAAAAACTGAATCCATTCTCTGGAGTATGTCTGTCAGTAAATGTTTTTTTTCAGGGCAGCCCTTTGAAATCACGTAAGTATTGAATGTCTAAAGAAGACATTGTGATTGGTAGAACAGATTCTTTTCAGAATTTGCCCACGTTACATTCTGAAAGTGATCCACTGGTGAGGTGATTGTAGACTTCTTAACACATAAATTTGCAACCATTTAGAAAAGTTTTATCAGTAGCTGAATTTCCCTGAGGTGCAGATTTTAACCATCTCTGGCTTCATTTTTTCACTTCCCAGCAGTCTTAAAGGAAGGCAAGAGGTCACAGATAGAGCTGGGATGGCTTAGTTTGAGACAGCTGGTGTATTCACTGTTGTTCAGCTGCACAGATTTTTACTTGATTGACAGCTTTCTGCATTTTTCTGGTTTACAGTGACACTTCAAGACAAATATTCTGCTAGTTTTGCTTTATCATTAAATACTTCATTATGTTGAACAGCTCAGATGTCTTTGTGGTAGTAAAATTGCTCTGATGAGCTAAAAGCATAGAGTTTTTTTAACTTATTTGCTGTTGAGTGTGCAGTAAGGGGAGTGCACAGCTGTGTGTACCAGGAGGAAGAAATAAAGTTCAGTTTTGAGTATGTAGGCATACGTGATGGAAAACACACCCAGACAGTGTAGCTCAGGAAACTTCACGTATAGGTAGACAGATACACCACAACACGCACACACACCATCATCCGGTGGTAAAGTGCATAAGCCGCTGATAGTTGTGGCTTGAGTAGGTTGAAAATGCGTTGGAAATAAGCTAAGCTGTGATTTCAGCATCTTGCATCAACATTGCTGAAGCAGCCCCTGTAACTTTCTGGGTTTAGCTGTTTATTCTGAGCTTTTGCCATCCTGTTCATTACACTGGCAAGGAGCCGGATCAGAAAACTGATCTGAAAGTGAAAGGCTATGGTGAGGGGGAAGCTGGTTCGACAGCTCACTGTGCTGTGTTTTACAAACTGTTCTGCCAACACAGTAGAAATAGCATAGAGTGGAAACCAAGGGGTGAGGAATATGGGTGTAGGATTTGTCACTGCAAAAACGCATGTTGATCCTTTACTTCAGTGTCAACAATCCTGTAAATATGTACAGTAATTGCAGAACAGAATTCTTGATGGTGTTGTGGAAAGACCATATTTTACAAGGACAGAGAAAAGCGAAAAATTCTTTGTTTCCAAGGACATTACGTAATTTTTGAATGTTTTGCTTTGGGTTTGGAGGGGGCTTGAGTCCAGTCTCTTGTACCAAATTTGGAAAGTATTCTCATGTTGGCTTTACAGAAGGCTATGTCCGTATCGAATAACAATGAGAAAGATCTACCAGTGTGTGGAAGTTGTGGTATAACGTTAGGTGGTTCTTTCTCACACTGTCATTTAGTCTGACTGAATAAACACCCTTTTATTTTCAAGTCTAACTTCTGTTGAAATGCTTCCTGCCTTATGTCTATCTTTCTTTTAATTTCTTCAGCTTACTCAAATACAGTGCATAACATGGAAAAAGCCACAAACAGGGAATCAAACTAGATTTTGTATTTTCTTAAATTTGAGCATGTATGATAATTTAAATTTTTGTTTTGTCTTGGGGAAGTCTCAAGTCATCTGAAGGATTCAGACTGGAGCAAGGTATCTCTCAATGTTTTTAAGGAAGATCTTCCAAGAAGTGCTGGCAAGACTCTGTGTTGTAAAACCTTTTCTGCTTAAAAGAGAAGTGACTCTTCCTTGCCCGGAGAAGAGTGGGAAGACGGAAGAACTTGAACTGACTGAAACAGTTACTCAGCTCTTCTGAAGCAACTGTGGCATTAAGGCATTGCCTGACAGGATTACAAGACAAAGTAAGAGGCTCTAAAGCTCCTTGCTCACTCTTCTATCAACCTTCATCATCTTTGTGCTGTTTCAAAGTGATCCAGAGTTGTGTCATGCCAGCAACATCAGCCCAATTACATCTTATCTGAGACAGAACTCTGATAGCTTGTTTTGGATCTCGTGGTTTAGAATCTGGTACTCTGGTCATAGGCTGAACACAGTCTGACTGTGACAACAGACCTCTACTCAGCAAAAAAGAGGTGACTTGGAGGCCCCTTGTGAAGTCAGTATTTATTTCAAATGTGCATAAGGCTTCAAAGTAAAGGCCTGCTTGAAAGAATAAACCCAGAGTCCTGCCATCAGAGGACTACTGTCTCAAATTCTGCTGAATATGGTAAAAAGAATCAGGACCAACTGAATTTGGATCTTGCTGTGAAGCAAAAACTACGCAGCCTCAGCAAAAAGGATACAAAAAGGATTGTCACTTTTTTTAACTGCTTTGAGATGGAGAGTGAAAAAAACCATCGAAGTCTGAATGATAAATTTGATGAGAAAAACAGTGAAGGAAGCATTTTTCTGTCATGAGGATTTTGCTAAAACATGCTAAGGAGTATCTGTTTCTCTCTGTTAGAATTTTGAAGTGAGCATGTTAATGCTGTCCATCAGAAAGCATAGCTAGAGAGGCTGTGTCATCCGTATCAAACTGTTCGGTATTAAAAAGAAGCCTAAACAACTTTGATAAGGAAGTCTCTGCAAAAGAGGAAAAAGCATACTACTCATCCAATCCAAGGCAGAATCCCTATTCAGTATCATTCTTTGTAGAATAAAAAAATCTTCCCATTTGGGATGAAGGCTTCTTTCATGCAAAACTTGAAAGGCTGTCAGGTATTATAATTATACTGCTCACTCAAAATAGGATACTTTATCTCTCCATGAGATGGATATACAGAAGAAAGACCTGTTGCCAAACTACCTCATAAATAGATTGAAGTACGGGGTTGTTTTTTTTTTTAAGGTGTGTGATTTACGCTATTTCGGCCACATTTACTGTTACAACCACTTCATGTATTGAAGCAGTACTAGCATAGATAGTAATCAAGCATCTGCTAAAAGGTGGGGAAGAACTGAACTGTTTAATCTCAATACCAGAAAAAGATCTTCACATTCTGTATTTACAGTCAACTCAATTGTAGACCAGCTCATTGCCATTATGATACCTACAAAGTCTTGCCATTTGAAGAATAATTCTATTAGCATTTTAGGAGATTGGCAGTATTGCTGGTGAAGGTCTTAATGTCATCCTTTTGGATGGCTTCTTTTTGAAGTCTTTTTTTGGAAACAAAATGTCACAACTATTAAGTAGAGTGTTCTGTTAACAGTTTTCTCATGGCTGAGCATGAGGGGTGTCTTTTAACACTATCCTGGCACATTTAGATTGAATACTCACACAAAACTTCACAGAAATTTGCCTTATTTCAAGGAGAAAATAGAGCTTGTAGGGGACATCTGGGTGTGTTGTTTGTTTTTTTTTCTTAAAATGTTCCTTCAAGGGTCAGTAATTTCTCGTGCAGACAGTTTTCACTGGAGCTCTTCAAGATTTTAAAGAAGCTGGTAACTTCCAAAGAAAATGGATTAGAAGGCTTCCTGGGAGACTGTCCAGTCTAATAGCTTCTACTACCCTTTCCTCAGCATACTGTTACTTCGAGAAAGTCTTCGCCAGAAGGTCCTGTGGTGTCAAATGAATATGACCTGGTTAATATTCACTTTTTGGATACATAAATTCAGATAGTTTTATAATCGCAAATGCAAACTCTCTTGAGTTGGTCTCATACAGAATCATCAGGAGAGCCTGGAGTTAGTCTGCAAAAGGATCAGGAAACAGCTCAGCTATGTTACATCTCAGCACACGGAAAAAAAAGATGTATGTTGATGTTTTCAGTCATTCAAAGAGAAATTTAGCATCTGATTTTTTGGGATAAGATGAAACTGCAGTCCTTTCATTACCATAAGCAAGCAAATAAGCGTTGTGGCTTGCTGGTTCAACAGGCAAAAGTCAGCTTGTCGAGAAGATGCATTCAGAATATTCCTTTCGATGTGAAAGGTTTCTGAGTAAAAGCTTTCTGGAGATTGTGTTATTACGACTAAACTTCAGTTGTTAAAATTTAAGATAGCTTTCCTTTGAGGCTATTTTTACCATTTGTCAGTGGAGGCATTTCTGAGTATAATTCATACTGTCTGCTTTTGGCTTCTAACTCTGGGTTGCATTTAGGAAGCTTTCTGGACAAGAAAAATGAAATTTCTTGTAGGTGAGCACTCTTGAGTGACTCTGTGCAGATGCATTTTTCTTCGTATAATTTTCTATAGAGTTGAGGAAGGCAGGAAGCCGAAAGTAGCTGTATAAATCCTTCAAGCACTTCTGCATTGGCAATGATGGTGCTCCTGGATTGTTGCTTCATCAACTGCTTTTCTCCATCCCACAACAATAAAATTAAGGATGTTTATTGCAGAGTTATTTTGAGCTCTTCAAACAGCAGCTTGGAGAAGTCTTACAGACCTAGTATTAATTGCTGACTGAAAGTCCTGGCGGTGTCACTACAGCCTGGCCATTGTTTTTTAAGTCCAGGCTTAAAAACTTTTTGTGGACTTCGCTGACAAAATCGTTGCCAAATAATATATCGATTAAGCTACACTTACAGCTTCTTTCCTTGTCCCTGAAGATGCTTAAGAATGTTATGGGAAATAAAGTTATCTGTTTGGTCTGCCAGGCATTTCTGCCTTCCCATGAGAGAGTTCAGGTACTGACAGCGTAACAGCAGCAGGTTTTCTGTATTCGTAGAAAGGGAAGAATCAAATCCTTGTTCATTCAGAGATCCATTGTGTCTGGATTGTGAAGCAAGGTGGTGTTCTTAGACTGGTATTTTTCATGACGTTATCCAGAAATATCTCTAAAACATCTCTTTCCTTGAAGAGTACGGTTCATGGATGCCTCTTGAAACAGAAGATCCTGAAACAAAAGGGTCGTAATAGACTTAAAATTGATCGTGGAGTTTTTGTACACACAAAAGTTACCGGTTCATTCTCAGTATCTGTCTTGTTGATGTGGTCTGGCAGCATATCTCCCAGAAAGTTCTATTGGAAGCCCTGAGCTAGACTTACGTAAGAAATAAAAATGGAAACCCTCTTCCTCTGCAGTGTTTCCTTTGTCACCCTGATACTGCTTTGAAATCTGTGAATTTCATTTTTGATTGATACAAAACTCTCTAGTTGACTCCTTATTAGCATTCATATTGCAAGATGAGAAAGTGAAATAGCCAAATTACTGGTAGATAAATTTTTTTTTACTCTGTATCCTTGAGACATTTGTGTAACATTAGTTAGGTTTGGCATCTCCTGTTTCAAATGGTTAACTCAACCTGATCAGCTAAGGTTTTGATTTGAAGAGCTGTTTCCTAAAATGCATGCATGATTCCACATTACTTAGAATTTCATAAAAATATAGCTATTTATAGTTCTCATCCCAAGAGCCTACAATTAATTATTAAGATTTCATCATCACCATCATCCTCTCATCTTTCTTACTCACCCCAAAGGGAAATGTCATGTAACGCCTTCAGGTAACAGAACTCGTAATACAAAACAATCAGGAATGCTTCTTAATGCTTAAATGCTACTTAATAAGGTCAGGAGAGAGTTTATGAGAACAGGACTGTACATATGAACACTGGCTGTTTTAAGGTGCTGCTGCTTATCACTGGTGGTATTTGGTCTGCTAGAGTTTCTTCCCACATGCAAATATTTCAAGATATTTTTATCAGTAGAAGATGACAGAATCACAGAATGGTTTGGGTTGGAAGGGACCTTCAAGATCATCTAGTTCCAACCCTCTCCTATGGGCAGGGACACCTCCCACTAGACCAAGCTGTTTGAGGGCCCATCCAGCCTGGCCTTGAACACTTCCCGGGAGGGGACATCCACAGCTTCTCTGGGCAACCTGTTCCTGTGTCTCACCACCCTCAGAGAAAAGAATTTCTTCCTAATGTCTACTCCAAACCTACTCTCTGTCAGTTTAAATCCATTATCCCATGTCCTATCACTACACTTTCTGATCATGAGTCCTTCCCCATCATTCTTGTAGCCCACTTTAAGTACTGGAAGGCTTCCAGAAGGTCTCCCCAGAGCCTTCTGTTCTCTGGGCTGAATAACCCCAAATCCCTCAGCCTATCGTAGAAAAGCATAGGAGAAAGCATAGAAAGAGAAAAGGGCGCTTTTTTTTTCCTTTCCTTTATATCTCTGATTTTAATGGCTTAATATGCAGACTTGGGGGAGAAAAAAAGTCTTTAAGGGAGAGAATCACCAGAACAGAATTATATAGACAGACTCCTACATATAAATAAAAAGCACTTGCTGGTCCCTGAAACATCTACTCGATTGCATTTCATCAAACAGTTGTAAAAAAGCTCCTTTTTTCATTTGTTATCTGATGTTATGCGGTCAGTGCATTATAGATCTTTGAAAAAGTTGATGAATGAGATGAGGATATTAAAAGAGAGTAGGTTCCAATGAGTATTCCCAAATGGTAAATGTCAGAATTGAGAAGAAACTTAAGAGATGTTGCTTAGCAACTGTGGTGGTCTCTGGTGGCCACAGATGAATACATTGAGTGTTTACAGCAACAGTGCTGCAGTAAAGTGAGTCTGTCTGAAGAAGCTAGTTTTTCTCATGAAATTCAGTAATGATTTCCTCATTGTGGTGAACCATCTAACTACCTTTGTCGGGAGTAGGAAACAACAATCTGGCAGTAAATCTAATTTTTTAAACAACACTTTCTATCATATATTTTGATATTACATTTTTGTATTATGGCAGCAACAAGCTCTAGTATTTTTGTTCCTCAACTTGTCTTCAGAATTTGAGGCAAGTTTATACTGCGTTAGTTGTGCATAGGCTATCATAGCAGAATCAGGGAAAAAAATGTTTCATTATATCTGGGGATAAATTGCTTTCAATATTTCTTTCTTGTTGCGTCAGCCATAATATCCGCTGTGATTCTTGCAACACTCACTGCGGAACATTTATTCAACGGTGTTGTGCATGGTTAGAGAAGTTCTGCGAACCCTACTGGCAGCAACTTAATTTCTTCTCTCCTTCACTTAAAGATTTCCTAGTGCAAGTATATTTGTAAATCTGACTTATTACTTATGCAACTTCTGAACCATTTTGAACATTCTTCTGAAATGAAAGTTTGCAAGCGACGAATGGGACGTGAAGTTGAAACCTGTCTGTGAAAGCACAGTCTCAATTTGCAGAAATTTTAACAGTACTCAATCAACAAATTTTGTAGGTGTAAGGATCTGAATGAAAAATACATTTCACTGCACTTCTAGTTTATCCTGATGTTTTCACTCGAATTTTTTGAATTAAAAAACAAAAACAAACCCACACCCAAAATGCTGTGGTTTTGACAGGCACTTTAAAGTCTTAGTCAGTTGCTTAGTCTGGACTTCTGAAAAGACCCTCCCCTTCCAGAATGGGATCTTTAAAGCCTTCCAGTGTACCTTGCCCTTAAAACATTCATAGTGGTGTTCATTTGACATCAGGTTTCTCTCCTTTGTTATGTAAGTCGCTGCCCCTCTACTCTGCCCTTGTGAGACTCCACCTGGAATACTGCGTCCATTTCTGGAACCCTCAACACAGGAAAGACATGGAGCTGTTGGAGCGAGTCCAGAGGAGGGCTACCAGGATGGTCAGAGGGCTGGAGCACCTGTTCTGTGAGGACAGGCTGAGAGAGGCTTGTTCAGCCTGGAAAAGAGAAGGCTCCAGGGAGACCTTATAGCGGCCTTCCCATACCTGAAGGGGGCCTACAGAAAGGCTGGGGAGGGACTTTTTACAAGGGCCTGTAGTTATAGGATGAGGGGTAATGGGTGGAAGCTGGAAGAGCATAGGTTTAGACTAGATATAAGGAAGAAGTTCTTTACCTTAAGGGTGGTGAGGCACTGGAACAGGTTGCCCAGGGAGGTTGTGGATACTCCATCCCTGGAATTGTTCCAGGCCAGGCTGGATGGAGCACTGAGCAACCTGATCTGGTGGGAGATGTCCCTGCCATGGCAGGGGGATTGGAACTAGATGATCTTCGAGGTCCCTTCCTACACAAATCATTCTACGATTCTAAGATATTCCTAAATAAAAACAAATTCTGCCATGTACTCTCTCTTTCCAGTACTTCTGCTTCACCCTTAAAAATTAAAACAACTCTTTATTATTTGCATCTAACTTGCAGAATTTTCTAAGATCCTCTTAAACTTGGTTTTCCTTGCAGTATCTTGAAGTATATTTCTCTATATTTTTATCAGCAGCATTTACTGAACAATTAGTTTATCTCACTATGTCAGTATAGTAAACAGTCAAAAAATGGATTCAAGACGGTGCAAAGTGAATCTCTAATTGTACTGGTTTACCAAAGAAACAGAAGTCAGGTACTTGGAATTTGTGTGTTATATCTGATAGAAGTCTGTGTCTTGTATCATAAAAAATAGAAATTATGCTTTGAAAGCAGACTCTTAATTCAGTTCTATCATTTTTTTGTCTATCTGACTAGAGATGCCAAACCAGCTGAATTTGTTTTCCTGGGAGGAAGGTGGCTGAAGATAAGTTGACTTCTGCTTATTTCAATCTGGTCTTCTGCTGTTTGCATATATTTTTCAGCTTCCATATACAAAAATTCTATGTAAAACCATATGCAAATAAAACTAGTTCCTTACGTTCACAGCCTAACTACCATCTTTCAGACTTCTTACTGTAAGGCAGCTGACCATATTTTCTCCAACCATATATCTAAATACATATAAAATATATAAAGTATTTGAAATATATGTGCGTGTACAGAATAGAATGTATTCAAAGAGAAGCACTTTTTAAATGGCTTAGCTTATTGGTAGAAGATTATTGAGCTTGAAAGGTACCTCCTCAACTCTGCAATTATTGCTGAAGATGTAACACTCCTTCAGAAGACTGGTGGAGTAGTCATTTGTCCGCCTTTAGAGGTCCTATTTTAGAAGGTTTTTCAACATCAGGCATCTAATGCTCATCTTTTGATTATAAAATCAGTCTTATGGCTAAGTTAGTAGAATAGCCCAGGTTGGAAGGGACCTCAAAAGATCCTCTGGCCCAAATTTCTTTGGCATTGGGAGCCTAGATGAGATTGTCCAGCACTGTGTACAGCAACAGGAGCTTTACCGCGTCTCTGGGCAGATTGTTCTAGTGAATTGTTGTTCTCACTGTTAAAAAAAACAACCAAAAAAACCCCAAAACAACAACTTCCTTAGATTGAGACAAAAGTTCTTCCTAGTCATGATTCTTTACCCACCAATTTCAGCCAAACTTTAAAGATACAGAAACCTTGAAGCAGGTTCCTACAAACTTCGTGAGAATGACTAGTTGGACAGAAGTAGAAGGTATCTGAAGTTAGTGTTCATTTTTTTTAGAGGCAGGGCTTTTATACTGTAGCTTCTATTTAGTAGCAATCAGCTCCACAAGTGGCACACATAGAACTTCGGACAAGCCAGAGGAAATGCTTTCTTTTCTCTCCTGAGAGAACTCCAAAGCCTATATTGACAAGAATAAGTTATGCACAACTGGAACTATTTTCACAGTTTTGGGTTTTATTTTTTATTGTGAAAATATGTATAAAAGACTTACTGAGTTTTGTATGTATGTATGTATATTTTTTCTGCCTGCTTACTCTTTCTTCGTCGCAACAACTTTTTTTAAGGTGGCCTGCAGTGACATCAACAAAAATAAAGCAGCTTCTTGTTGCCTTTTTGTTCTGGATGGTACCAGAGAATAGAAATGTAAATGCTAATGTTGTGTCTTTTGGAGTGACTGCACTCATCATTGTACTGCTTCTCTTTAAAACTGGTTAGTACTGATCTGTTTAGAGAGGATGCTGTTCAATAGTGAAAATTAAATCTGTGCATTGATGCTTGCACAGATACTTCATAGAATGGCCTAAGCTGGAAGGGACCTTAGAGATCATTTTAATTCAGCCGCCCTGCTGCCAGGGACGCCACCTCTCGACTAGATGAGGCAACACATGGGGACCGAACGGGAAACAAACCCGAGACCGTAGGGTTGTTAGCGCTACGCTCAACTGACTGAGCTAACTGGCCCCCTACTTCAATTGTATTTCAGCTGTGCTAAATATAAATTTTGTTTCAAGGACAGAAGACTTTTTTTATCTGGGCATATCATGGGGGGAAAAGAGATCAGTTCTTCGGGCTATTTCTACTACAGATTTCACTCACTGAGAAATGCATTTGGAAAGGTAGTAAGAGATTACACTGTTGATCTTTCTGTATTTACACATTTAGTGTACTGTTCCTTAAATTTATTTCAGTGGTGGGTTATCAGCTTGATCTTTCTGAAAGAGTTGCTAGTAAAAGCAAAGCTAAGTAGTTTGATAATTTTACCTATTGTCATATACAATAACTAGGAACTTTCAATAATTGTAGGATAGCCTAGGAACTAGGTTCCAAGCAAGCTTAAGTGCTAGGGATGTAGGAGTTTACTCTGCCCCCCCTCCCCCAAGGTAAAATATTCTGAAAACATTTTATTCGTGTTGTAACTGCATATAATAAAACCCTAAGATGTTTACAAATCAATAAATGGCACAGGCGTGTTGCCAAATGTAGTCTGTGTGTCCTTCAGCATTAATGATATCAAATAAAATAATTTCTAGTTTTGTTACATTTTTCAGAACACCTTAGGAGGGTCACATGGATTCAAACTACAGGTTTAAGTGGTTGTGGTAATAGGCTACAAGTGAAAATGTGCTAAAAAAATGATAGCTTTCACTCTTATTTCTTCAGATAACATAAGTTTTCTTCAGAAGGATGTAATCTAATGCAAGACCTGATCTTACAAACTTGGTCAGTTTGGAAACTAACTAGTTTACTGTTACTCTTAATCAAGATAAGACGTAAATTAAGGTAGGGGAGGCTTTAAGAGTTGAAAATTGTGAGGGGTTTTTTTCTTGTTGTTGTGGTTGGCTGGCTTTATCTCTAGGGTTTTTTGTCTGCTCTTGAGTAAGCCAGTTAGCATTCTTTCTCTAGAGCTCAGTTCTCTATCAGTGCAGTAAGTCCAAGACAGATGGGTTCAGTAGAGGGATAAGCCAGGGCTTTGTTAGGAGAGGAGTTATAAAATACTAAGAATAATAAAAGCAAATTTGACTGCTTGCTTGCTCTGGTTATAAATTTTATTTTTTTTTTCATAGTGCAGTTAGAATTTAATATTCCTTTCTCCTGTCTGTATTTCCTTCTGCCCCTCCCTCGCCCTTAGCATGTTTGTACCTCCCCTGCGTGAACTGAGTGTTTCTCTTTCTCTAGTAGTCTTAAGTCTGGGAAACATTGAATGTGCTCAATAAAGTGTGTGTGAGGACAGAAAAGATAAATTATGTAAACCAGCTTTGTCTAAAATGATTGTTGGAGGGAATTTTTTTTGATATTTTGTATGCATTAGAATTTATTTTCATCTGTTTAACAACATTTTTGAATTGCTGTTGAATTCATGCATAATTTAGTGTCTGTAGCTGGCTGCGGGATTTGGTACTTCAATGTTTAAAATTCTTCCTTAGGGATTCAAGGAGTGAATGCAATCAGCTGAGGTCAGAATGATCATATTTAGAGCATGTATTGAAAATTATTTCAGTATTATTAATCCAATAGAATTTCTGCATGGCTTTTTCAAAATCAGTATTTGATACCTGGGTTAGACAAGTGTGACTGCAGGTAACCAGCAGGAGAGAGTCATCTAATGCACCAGTAGGTGCATTTGGAATGCTGTGCTCCAGACTTCTCTACTTGTATGTGTTATTGATTGAAATGTGTGTGCCCAGATAGCCAGTCAATTATCAGATACTAGTTCTCTTGAGACAGGAAAGCTGCATCAAAATTGAATTACTCTCTACATAGGTGACTTTTGGTAACTTCAGTACAGCCACATTATAGTTTGCTTAGGTTACCTTCTTTGTTCTATTTTCAAATTATCTTACAAGTAATAAACTCTAGAAGTGATTTTAATCCATAGATACTTAATGCTGATAAAGCTGCACAGGAAGGTACGTTTATTTTTACTATGTAATTAAAAATTAGAAATTATTACTTGTAAGCTGTTTTTTAATACTTGGTGAAGAGGTTTAGATGAGCAGAAACTCCCAATTGCTTCGTGTATGGAAAGCAGAACTAGTGTTTGGGGAGTTTTATCCAGTTCATTTTTTCCCAATATGGTTTCTCAGTTTTTATTTATTTTCAGGAAAGAATAGGGCCAGGGAAATCAGTCTCCTGTCTTTGTAGCAAAAATGATTGAGAGGGCGACACTTTAATGCTGTCAACCTCTGCTAAAGATCAGAAATTTTACTTTGAGTTTTGCTGTAATCTGTGACCCCTTAAGGAGTTACTTCTCCCTGTTGGTCCTTGTCACAAATAACTATTCTCTTTGATTATCAAAAGCAGACTTATGAATTTTGAAAATCATGTTTATGTAAGATGTAATTAGTTTTAGGCTAAGACATTTGAAGCTTCAATAGTTATATTCCCTTAAGGATACTCTGGCACACTAGACATGGATTTTTCTCAGCAGTCTGACCTTTTTTAGCTAATGCAATACTCAACTTTGTGATGATGACACTTGATGTTTGTTTGGGATAACTGAATATTAAGCAGAGCCATCCAAACCAGCCGTGGGTGGTAAATACTCTTAACTCATTTTCCTGGTGTGTTTAAAATAGATACCAAGTCACTGAATTAATAGATAATCCAAGCTGATGAGTAGAGAATTTTCACAGAAAATTTCTATTGCTCAAATGCATGTAATTCTGGCTTCATGTGACCAGGAAGATTTAAGAATGCTATGGAATAAAGTTTGTCATCCAATTTAAAGCACCAAAGTCGTGTTTAGTAATAACATTGATAACCGTCAGTTGGGAAAAAGCTTAGTATGTGTATATGAGCCTCCACAATTATTTTTTTTTTAATAGAGAATAAAATGTTTGCACATACTGCAGGATGTTCACTGAAGTGTTTTTGATGGGATGGAACAGTAAGGGTTTCTGTATTTTCATACTGAGTTCATAAAACCACGTATAATCAACACTCGTTATCAGTAATTGAGTACATAAGGCTGGAAATACGTAAATAAAATTTCATCTTAGGAGCTTGGTATTGTTCATAGAGCAGAGGGAAAATTTTGTCTCCCTTTCTTCTTAGTGCTCTGTCCAAAATCAGTGTGTGTTTCAGGGTCCTTCCACCACAGTATAATCTACTACAGTCTAAAACCAGGAGTTAAATTATGTCTTCAACCTGCTTTTTTACAGTACTTTGTTTCTGAAGCTTTCAAGAAATAACTATATATTATTATGTATTTAATGAATATTATTGCACCTATTGCTTGTATGTCAAAGTAGTAGTTAAGAGCTTTTAAAAATAAACATGACGTACACTTGAAAATACCAAAACGTATTTAATTTTGGGAAAAGTCTCTTTGCCCTCTCCCTAAAAAGCGTGAATAATCTGATGAAGCTGCCTTTATGGGACACTTGGGAGTGCTCTATCAACCTCTGCCTGTTAGAGCAAGTCCTTTACTCATAAATTCACACCTGGAAAACCCAAGGCTGTTGTGTTGCACGTTCTGGTGCAGCAGCCCTGATGTTCCTGTAATTGTTTTGTCAGCCAGTGCAAGGAGCTGAGTTTAACAAAGCACCAATCCTACTAAATACATATTTGGAGGTTAAGGTTCTTGATCTAGCTCAGTGCTGTAGTTGTACCAGTAATGGTCTTTGTTTCTCAGAGTATATAACCAAGTTTACATGAGCATATTAGTGTTAGCTGTAATTCAGCACCTCAGAAATCATTTAATTATTAAATTATTGTTGATTAAATTTAAGTTTGGCAGTGTGTGTCTGCAGAAGTTGTTCTAAGCGTGGTTGAGTTGAAGAATCATCTGTGCTATGGTTGCTTACATGTTTGATTATGAAATTTTAAAGTGCAATTTGGGTAACACCTTGGGTAATTTTTTTACAAGTCTTCACAAGTTTGACACATATGACAAATCTTCACTTAGCAGCACATACAGAAAAATAATTGTCTGCCCATTGACCAAGAAAATTTAATCTGCCACTGTACACTTTTATGAGGCTAAATAAGTCTTATTCTGTTGTATGCTTGGTATAATAATAAATTGAATGCCTCAGAAATTTATTAGAGCTTATTTATTACTGCTTATTGCTGTAAA
Organism: Apaloderma vittatum; assembly: GCF_000703405.1. NCBI lineage: Eukaryota > Metazoa > Chordata > Aves > Trogoniformes > Trogonidae > Apaloderma > Apaloderma vittatum. The sequence continues at coordinate 4,149 of NW_009719002.1, read as the reverse complement.
AATGTGAATTACCTGCATTATCTAGGGTTCTTAGCGTATTTGTACAGTGGATTACCAACACTGAAAACATGCTTTTTGATTATTTTTATTACTATTTTTTTACTCTTGTATCTAGCAATGAACGGAATATTAGGTTGATAAGTTTGTTTTTCAATTCCCATCCTTCCCTAACATTAGTTTCTGTTGGGAAACATTTAACCTCTGATTAGTGAGTAACTGTTGTGTGGGCAGGGGGCACAGTTGCTAGTAAAATTTGCTAGTGGTAGCTACCTGATATTTTTGGAGTAAGTCACCTTACCTTAAAGGATGCCTGTGACAAACAGTTCTAATAGTAGATATGGGTAATAAAGTTTAAGGAAATTGTAGCTTTCATGAGAAATTCTTTTTGCTGTTCTAGTTGTGTTTTATACTACTGTTATTTGGAAGATTTCCTATATTCAGATTTTAGTCTTCCTTCGCTTTAACTTTCGTATTGGACTTTCTCGTTCAGTTTTGTGATCCTGTTTTGTTGAGTCATTTAAAAGCTAGCAACCGTAGTCATTGGTCACTGTGTGACCATCTGCGTTGGCCACTTTTCTTACTTCTCTCCTTATTTAATTGAAAGACAATACATTTCTACATACTATAGGTGCTTATGTATAGCTTACCTATCAGATAGTGCTTTCCAGGCTGCTGAAGACCTGGATTAAGCAGCTGTATGTGTCGTGTGTATATCTGGGTGCTGTTCTCATCCAGCTCTATGTTTGCTTTCACCTGCTTTTAAACAGAAACCCAGGGGCAGATGCAGTGGATAGAACAGCACGGAAACCTCTGTACTTGCTTCCGCTGCAGTCAGAAGAGTTCATGCCATCCATTCAGTAGTACTGAAAATCAGACTGGAGTTGTAGAGAATACCAGCTTTGTAGGTTAAAATGCTGCATGTGTTGATCACTGCTGAAATTATTCATAATAGAAAGTGTATTTACATAATAATTTTAAAATGTTATGCTTTACTTTACTCCACTTTGTATTTAATTCTTGTTCCTAAGATGCCTTATTACCTATTTTCTTTTCTTGGTTCAGCCTGCCTGCCTTTCCAACTCCTCACAGTGCTCTTGGTTCGAGTGCATAAATTGCGTGGGTTTGCCTCTGGTGAGATGTGACTTACCAAGGGGTAACTCGGGAGCCAAAAAGTAGTCTGTAACTTAAGGTACAAGAGTCCACGTTTAATGAGGATTTAATGTCATTCTGCTGTGGATGTGGTGGATGATGACTCAGTTCTCGTGTCGTCAAACTGCCACGGGATATTAAACAGGCGGAGTAAGAAAGATGGTTTCTGTTCCTCCTTGCTTAGAAATGAAAGGTGAGAAGGAATTACATGAGTTTATATTTTGATATGAGAGTGACTTCAGAAACTTCTTTTTCTATTTACAAAACAAAAAACAACCAACCGAAAAAAAACCCCAGCAGACAGCAAAACACACAACAGCCTCCGTGAGTTAAGTGCAGAACTTGCAGACTGGGTGTCCCTTCGCTGCTCCTGCTCGCTGAGTACCCGGCGCCCCCTCGGCAGCGACAGCGTCGCGGGAGGATGAGGAGGAGGAAGCCCGGCATGGCGTGTTCTCACACGTGCGCTGGGGCGGCGCCCGCTCTGTCGCGACCCGTCTCGGTGTCACGCCGAGAACGCCCGTTCTATTTTTAGGTGGTTGCCGGGCAGATTTGCCCAAGCCTCCTACGATGGCTCTGCCTTGCCGCCACGGATTGGTTTATGCAAAGCGACTCTCCTCGTAGCCAATCCGGAGCCTGTATGCAGATTTCCTGCAGTGCCTGGCCATCAGGCAGGGGAAGTTCGACTCTCGTGGCCCGGTGGGAGCTGGGGAAGGGGGAAGGGGAAGGACGGCCGTGGGGGCTCTCTCCTGGCCTCTCGCTGACACTCCAGAAAGAAAAGTCATTATTTCATGTGGAAAATTGAAAACAGCCTTCCTCAGCCCAAGATCTAAAGATTCGGAAGATGTCCCTACCAGGTTTCAGGCAGATGAAATTGTGAAACGGCTGGTTCCTTCACGTATTGAAGATGAGCGCCCTCCAGTCGGAGGTGATGGGTGGTGGGAGTTGAGCTTCTGGTTGTGGCAGGTCTGGTCCGAGCGAGGAACGAGCAAGCAAAGCAGTAGGTGCACTGCCTCTCCTGAGAAAGGATGGCTTCCCTGCAGGAAATATTTAATTCTTGCTGGTCTCTTATGAAACAGCACGTTCCCACAGCCAACTAATCAACTGCTATTTTAGTTAGATTTTAAATTGTTGCTTGTTACTGAGAAAATGTAATATTTTGGGGAAAAAAAAACTTTTAAAAGCTGCTTGTATGCAAGACAAACTTTATAACCTTTTAGTGCAGCATCACCGTTTTTGTTGCAAGTTTTATTTTCACTTCTGTTTTTCTTCTGGCGTTTGAGAAGCCATCAAACAGCTGACTTCTGAAGTTCAATGTCACTAAGTTGCAAGTGTGTTAGTTAACATATGTAGCGTGTGAACTACTTTTAAAACACTTTACAGAATGTTGAGGGTAAATATATCAATTTTTACATTAGAATAGTGTAGTTCTGCATTTTGTCTAATGGAAGACTTGTAAAGAGATCTGCTTTGAAAATATGCAGTTCTGCATATGTTAGTGATACCTTCTTGTAGCTGTAGCCTGTTCAATTTTCATTTGAAATTTCACCTATAAAAGGAAAAATACTGTATCTTATAATGCATAGGAAAGACTAAACATGAACAGAACATATTGCTTTTCTTTAAAAAAAAAAAAGCTTTCCCCACAGTTTTTCATATTTCTTGGTTTTGCGTGTACGTGAACAACTTGGGTTGTTCAGGTTTTAAGTCTGAAATATCAAAAGTTGGATATGTTTTTAATTGTAGATGCAGTCTGGCAGTTAGAGTGTCCATTTCTATGGAATTATTCAGTCCTCATAATGAAGGGTAATGGTAGCTGTTAAACCTGTGCCAAAAATGGAACTGCAGCATAACATTTAAATTGTGTATAATAAAAAAATTCCACAGGTGTATCTGAAAATCTTTATGTAAAGATTCTTGCTTATTTTCCATTCTTCCATCTTCAAATGTGTGCATTTTATATGTGGAAGTTATCAAGACATAAGCTGATAAACGATGTAAGGTCAATTCTGAAAAACCATCAGCAGATGAAAGATCTTAGTTGTGTAAGTGGACCTGACGGTCCTTTTTTTCCCATAAGGAATCCATTTTTCCCACAGGGCATGGCAGCCTCATGGGAAAAGTACTCTAAAATTACTAATTTAGCGTAAGAAACAGGTTAATGAGCCAAAGTCAAAGGTAGTACCGTCCTGTACCAGGTAGAGGAGACACGGGACAACTGCTCAATGCACTTGTTGCTGAAAGCATCTTACGGCAACACCCTGTGATGTCAAAGTGATGAGAGCACGGTTCAGGTTTGCCCATGAAGTTGTCCATCAGGTGTGGTGCACAAGACCATACAACCTGTTGGAAGCTACACGGTGAATTTACTGTGGTTTACCAAGCCTGCGTACGTTTAGGTGTTTTTCTTTTGCTACACATTGTGGACTTCATGTTTTACTGAACTGGCTCTTCAAAAGGCAGGTCACAAGTGTAGTGGGGAATGACTTTCACTTTCAGAGCATGACTCATATTTCGCCTGTGTCAAAAAAAAACAACCACACACACGGATCTTGATGCTTCTTGATGGGACACTAGAAAAGCACGGGCACTATATAAAGAAAGGAAAGGTTATCCGCTGCCATACCGGAAGTCCAGGTTGGCTCTGGGCAGGTTTTTTTGATTCAACAGTTAACGTCACAGAACTCCAGTTGTCTTAAAATAGCCTAAAAATGATTCTGCATGTTCCTGAATCTCCGTGGCGGCTGCACAGCCTCTGTGCGCTGCACTCATGGGTTCGCGCTTCTGTGCAGCTCCAGGTCTGGAACTGGAAACGCGTAACTTTTCCTTAGTCTGTTTACCAGCTCCTTAGAACCCGTCGCTGGTTCAGAGCAAACCCTGTGCCCCGCGCCTGCCTGCGTGCCCCGGCCCACTTCTTGCCCACGGCCTCGTGGCGGCAGGAGGGGGCGGGGGAGTGGCTGTTGCTGGGTAGAATTTAAGGAGCTGCAGCCTGATTGGCTGCCG
>NW_009719001.1:0-501 GCF_000703405.1 Apaloderma vittatum | reverse complement strand
CCATGGTCTCGTGGACTCGGCGCTGCTGAGCATGGGTCTAAATGCTGCTCTCGCTTCTCTTTTGCCCTTTCTTCTACTGCGAGACTCCAGCTTTTGGCTTTTGGTGTTAGGTATGTCGTGAACAACGTACGAGCGGTGTTCTGATCCTAAATTTCACTGGCGCGAAGTGATCAAAAAGCAGCTGAACTCCTGAGAACTTGAGCGCGTCCCGAAAGCTTGAACTGAGTTGAGGTTGAAAGTGAAGGGGAGACGCTGTTGACTTGGAATAGTAGAAAGCCGTCGTTTCAGCAAGCGCCGCACCCGCTCTCTTCTTGGCAGCTTAGCTTATCTTAGGCTTGTGGATTTAGTCGTTGCTAGGTTTTGGGACTTGACTTGAGTTTGCGGATGACGCGTGGCTTACTCTTTCACTTAAGCTTGCCCCTTTTTTACCAGTTAGGCTGGAGGCGTGCGCATTCCCAAGTATAACAGGGGTCCGCGTCGGGGCTCCTGAATTATAATTTG
>NW_009719000.1:0-7194 GCF_000703405.1 Apaloderma vittatum | reverse complement strand
CCGGGGTGGGGAAGGCCCTATGGACGCGTCTAATCGCCAGGCTTCCACAGTTCGGGAGAAATGGGGGTGAAGAACCCTTCTTAGGCACGGGGTCGCCCGCAAAGGCCCCTCCTGGGTGGGGGGAAGGAAGCACTGGGGTCTCCCCAGGTAAGGCCTGTCCAGCGTCCCTCGCGCCCTGAGGGCGGCTATTTCGTGTTTAATACTGTATGTACGTTAAAAAAAACCAAAACAACAACAACAACAAAAAACCCCTCACCCACCACACAACTTCGTCATCCACCTGTATAAATCCTCAAGACTCGAGGGGTTTCTGCGTCGCGTCGTTCCCGCATGAGGAGGAGCCCCGGCAGAGGGCGGAGTGGTCACACCGGAGCCTTCCTGAAGGGAGGGGAGCCCTCCACCTCCTAAAAAAGTGTTATTGGAGGATAAGGACACCCCGTGTTAAGTTATGTGAACTTTCTTATAGAAAACGGATGGATAAAATAAAGTAATAGGCTGCAAATGTAGGGCTGCATGGGAATTCTCTGGGGTTTTTAAATGTAATTTGGAAATGGGAAAGTAGAGGCCATCAAACAGCATCATAAAGTCACTCCTGGAGACTCAGGGTCTCGGTCTGTAATGGAAGCTTATCACATGCAGCTCACTGAAGTCGTCCTCAGGTTATTTAGGATGTGTTGTGGAGCAGAAGGACCTCATCTACTACTGCCAAAAGGAATCGCAGTTACATTCAACTGTGAGCAGGCATTTAACAGGAATAATCATTGGGTCGTTTGTTTTTTCTATCAGAAGTGGACATCTGTTCAAAGAAACCCAGCAGAGAAACCCGTCTGAGAGTGGCAGCTTGCTCTTCTACTGCACAGATAACAGAGCACCTTTCAGGCTTCTTTGCATTACATGAGATTGAAACTAGTAGCTATAAACTGCTAAGTACCATATTTCTTCCAGCGCAGAGCCACGAAGATGATGAAAGGAGTGGAACATCTCCCTCATGAGGAAATGCGGAAGGAGCTGGGTCTCTTTAGCTTGGAGAAGATGAGGCTGAGGGATGACCTCATTAATGTTTATAAATATGTCAAGGGTAAGTGTCAGGAGGACGGAGCCAGGCTCTTTTCAGCGGCGTCCAATGACAGGACAAGGGGCAATGGGTACAAGCTGGAACATAGGAGGTTCCACAAAAACATCAGGAAAAACTTTTTCACTGTTAGGGTAACAGAGCACTGACACAGCCTGCCCAGGGAGTTTGTGGAGTTTCCTCTGGAGACATTCAAAACCTGCCTGGACGTGTTCCTGTGTGACCTACTGTAGGTGATCCTGCTCTGGCAGGGGGGCTGGACTAGATGATCTTTTGAAGTTCCTTTCAACCCTTAACATTCTCTGATTCTATGATTCTTGCAGGACACTTTCCACACACTTGACTGTATTTTTTTTTTTTAACTCTGGAGTATCAAGCTTTTGTCACATCTAAGTTCCTACTTGTTTAGCACTTACACTTCGGATAGAGGTTGCTGGGGCCCACAACAGACTGACTTAAAGAAAACGTGACTGAACAAGGTTGACTTCAGTGCAAAGTCTGGTGGTCTTCTGAGAGCTGCCAGCTGTGCTGTACAGGTAGAAATATCCAGGAAGGTCTAAAGAAAAGTGCTGTCAGTGCTAATTTTGTAATCTGGCACAATTAGTTCAGTAGCTTCAACCTGTCAATCCTTTTAGACAGAGATATAACAAAAATGAATAGCAAATGCCTTCCACACTTCTGAACAAACAAAATACCACAGGGTGCACTTCTGCTTCAAACAAAAGTCCTTTTTGTTGAGAATAAAGATACAAGTCCTTTTGGGGTCAGTTTTACTGACTAACTTAAAGTCATATGATTTTGTGTAGTTCTCTGAGATGCTTCTTTAAAGTAGCCAGAGATGGTATCTGTATAGTGTATTATGTTACAAAGAAAATAGAATCATAGAATTACCATAGAATCATAGAATGGTTGGGTTGGAAGTGTCCTTTAAAGGTCATCTAGTCCAACTTCCCTGCAGTAACTAGATCAGATATACAATGCTTTAACAACTGAAGCATGAGAAGTCATATGCTATATAAAAACTCTCTTAGAGTTTCTTAGATAATTGTTACAACATTCAAAATACCTATCTGTTAAGTAGCGAGGGTTTAAAAGATCTATATTATGGTTCATCACACTGTGAAAACTAGATGATTTACCAATAATAATATGGCAGCTACATAATTCAGTTCAGTACTTTCTCATAGTCCAGGAATATCCTAAGCAAGGACTTGAGTCTGGATTCAACAGATCCGGTATACATTATAGATCTAGATGGGATTAATCTAGTAGTAAGTCTTTGTGTAATTAAAACCTGTTTAATTTTTTTTTCCATTCACATCAAAAGCAAATCTTTCACTCATAGGGCTGAAATGGTCCTCAAGCAAGTATTAGAAATACCTTTTTCCCTTTTCATGGGCATTCATCTACCCCAGTCCTAAAGAATTTTGACTGCATAACCTGTCCAGGCAGTCTGGAGATTCATATGATATCAAAGTTTTTCCTCATCTTTACTAAATCTTCCTTTCTGTAATATAAGTCCATTGATTCCTGTCTTATCCAAAGCAGACCTAGAGAATAGATTATTTCCTGTCTTTCTTCAGCAGACATACACGCGCATTTGAAAATAGGAACTACCTCAACTGACTTTTCAGGATCATACCTATTAGTTCACTATTTCTCCTTGTTCACATATGCCAGACTTCTGATCATTGCAATTATTCTCCTCTGGACTGCTTATAGTGTAGTACTCAGAATTAAACAGCAAGTGAACGAAGCAGAAGGATTGCATACCTCAAAGGTTGTACTCTGGTTTATACATCTCTCTGTGATTTACTGTTGCTTGCACAATATTCATAGAATCATAGAATCTTAGAATCATAGAATGTGCTTGAGTGGAAGGGACCTTTAAAGGTCACCTGATCCAAGCCCCCTGCAGTATGTAGGGGCATCTTTAACTCGATCATGTTTCTCAGAGGTCCATCAAGCCTGACCTTGAATGTCTCCAGGGATGGAGCCTCCACCACCCCGCTGGGCAACGTGTTCCAGTATTTCACCACCTTCATAGTGTAGAATTTATTTCTGATATCTAATCTAAATCTACTCTGCTCTATTTTAAAACCATTGCTCTTTGTCCTGTTGCTATACACCCTTGTAAGCAGAATTGACAAAATTCAGTCAGTGGTTCACTGTGACACAAGACCTGTTTCTGCAAGAGCTGGTACAAAGCCAGAAACTTCCAGCCTCTGTCTTTTCATTTGGCTGTATTTTCCCAAATGCAGTGTCTTGGCATTTATTCCTACAACAACCAGATTTGTCCCCACCTTAAAATGTTTTCATGTAAACCACATTTCTCTAGTTTACTTATGTGAAAGCTGTGTGAGACTTTGTCAAGAGTTTCACTAAGGTTAAGATATATGATATCTACTTCATCCTCCTCTAGCCACAGGCCTGTTTTTCTAGATTGAAATTTTACTGATTTGGCTTTTTCTAGGTAAGTTGTCAGTGACTGTGATTAATTGCTTTGATTTCTTTTATATGTTTACCAAAACTTGTTGATTATTTATTGCAGCATTTTTTCTGCAGGATGAAGTGTTCGACTAATGGTTCAAATGCATCTCTATGAAAATTTTAGTTTGAATCAAGAGTGCACTCAAATTGTGTAAACTGTTACCGTGTCACACTGCTTGCTGAAGCAGACATAGTTGATAGTTCCCAGGCTTGCTTTTTCCCCATGTTTTTAACATAGGGGACGTTTTATTTTTTCTAGTCTCAGTAACTCAACCTGGTTCTGAGATTTCGTCAGCCAACTGCTTCAGTATCCAAGGATGTAACTCAACTCCAAGCTAGTCTGAGTACACATTACTCACCTAAATACATTCTGACTTGTTTCTTCCGTATTTGTACTAGCGTATTGCTTCTGAAGGGACTGCGCAAGTAACAGCACTCAGTGAGATAAGAACATTTGCCTTTCTAATAATAGAGCAGCGGAGAACAAAGCAAAGATTATAATGCTTTGAGCTTCTTTGGAACATGTACCCTGTTTTACGTAATCACAAAGTGGCCCACAGGCACAGGTTTCCCAGCATGGAGGAAAGGGTTTCAGCTCTTTCATCACCACTAGCAAGTGCAGCACACGTTCCCATGTTGTATAATGTGGTCAGGGCCTTATGCCTGCCCCTAGTACTGTCAGGCCTGAGTGTTCCAGAACAAGTAGGGCCAAACTGGCTCATTTGAAGGAAATATGGGTGTATGAGTAAAATTAGAGGGAATAAATCTATTTTAAAAACATGTTCCATGCTACATGATTCCACTGGGGATAATAAAATCTGTGAATTTCCTTTCTGGCCACTGTTCAGTTACTATAAAGTATCACATTATAGTTTCTCTCAGGAAAGAAATCTATTCATTCAAGCATGTGTGTAAGAACAAATGAAAAAAACTGGAGGCATTCCGTAGGTCTGTGCTGAGGTATTACTGTGATCGCTGTTCAAAAGTTGTAATCTACTAACACAGAGCAGCACATTGTGGAAATTAGACTTTAGTTAGGGAAATGTATAACTGTTATTAATGTGCATCAGGTATGGCTGAACAAGAAGCTTTACTAGTAATGGTGGCTGGTGTCTGCTTTCCAACTAACGCCGTCTGAGTAGCCAGTCATGAGCTCTCCTCTGCCTTTCACCTTCCAAATTGCCAGCCTTGAGATTTGCTCTGCCCTTTCTGACACGCACACTGGTTGCAGTACTCTTTGTAGGCTTTAAGACAGCAGAACTGTGATAGTGATTCTCTGAAGCTTACACTGGAGCTTCCAAGTGCAGTTCTGATGTGTTGATCAAAGCCAAAGGCCTTAAAAAACAACAGTAAAACTGCTATTGACCTAACTGGGGCCAGGATTTAATTCTGTGTGCATGGACTTCCAGTTTACGTTAGTAGAGCTCCATAAGTAATGGTGCAGGTGGATCCACTGGCAGGGTCCTCTGTTTCTCTAGGATGTACCTAATGAATACTACAGAAACAGGCAAGAAAGACTCTGTGGAATCATGTAAGCAGCTACACCTGGGTAAACTGGGAGTTACTCTTTCCAGGCCTCTGAAGCAACAAGGAAGTTCCGAGATCCAGATCTCCTTGCCTGGCCCTGAATCATGGATAGCTCCAGTGAAATCTGTGGAGTTGTGCCAGTCAAACCAGTTGAAGGCACCTAAACTTTGGATTGCCCTTAGGGAGGGTAATTGGCTTTCTCCAGCTGGAAGATGAGTTTTAGCAGTGCTAGTTATCCCACGATACTCAGATTTTTCAGATACCAGGTTAATGTGTTCTCATTCCACAGACAAGGTTAAACTTTTAGCCAGATGTGCAAGCAGAAAGAATTTTTCCCTTAGTTCAGACTTGCAAAGATGTTTGTTACCTTGATTATTGTTTTGTAAGTTTTCTTCTGTAGTGTGATGTAGTTGTGATCCTCCCTACATCCTTCCTCAGGAATTCCCTTCTACCTAAGGGACTTAGTACATGAATGATATTTATTCCTGTAGTTGGTGGCTTTTCACTCTTTTTATTCCAACTTGTATGTCTTGTTACAGTGTCAGGAAATTTCATGGTTTGGCATTTTGCAATTTTTTTTGGACTGACCCTTTATCTCACGACTAGGTGATTTTTTCTAGCCTATTGTTCTTAGAACTTCCCTCCACCAACTAGCCAATGGGAGGCTAGCTGAACCCCAAAAATACGAGATACTTGTTGCCAGCTGTTAGAGCAAAGGATCAAAAATCCTCCCTCGTTTTCCTTCCTAGGCTGAAACTGTGAAGAAATGTTGAGGCAGATGGAGCTCTTGAATCAAAAGAAGGATAAACTGAAACTGCATGTAACAGTAATCATCACAAAAGTAAAACATTGCTGCAAGAAAAAAGAAAGAATCTTTGTTATGTCAGTGTGCATAGGACAAGAAGTTACAAGCTTGAGTTACGTCACAGGATATTCAGGCTAATTGTTAAAAATGGTAATCGGAAGGACAATTTACCCCTGCCTTGGTTAGGGAGGATGTGACATCTCCCTCATTGGAAGCTGACGCTGACACAGTGTTAGGATTTCTTCTAGGTATCATTGGGTACCTAGAAGAAATTGAGTACCTACCTCTCTAAGTCCCTTCAATCTCCCTTTCTTTATATTTTATTAAAATTATGATATGCAAGGAAGTCAATCTAATGAAGAAAACAGAGAAAAGAACCCCAAACTCACTATCATATACAAGTCTCAGAGAAGATTACAACAGAGAGGAGTTAAAAGAGGTGAAGCAGCCAAGGGACATAGGAATGTAAATTTTTTTTAAAAAAGGAAAGTTCATCACAACAAAACCTTGTGCTGAGTCTTAAAGATAGAGCACGTTTTATCTCTCTGTAGGATGATGTTATGCTGTAACATTCCCTCAAATATTTCATGCACTAACAGCCCCATATCACGGTTTTAAGTACCCACATGTGTCTCCCTGGCAAGGATCACTTGTGTGGAACATGGATAGCAAAGGACAGTATCTGTCACATATTCATCATTTCCCTTTAATTCTTCTTGACTGACAACAATGTACTTGTCTTTTGACAGATCCTTGATACCTTTTAGGAATCAGTGTTTGTTATGGGGCAGGCCTTTGTCTCAGGCTCTTGCTTGCTTCAGCTTCCATAAATCTTAGGTAAAGCTGCTCATTTTGCCCATATTTTCTTTGTTGTTGGAACTGTACATCTGTTTTTCCAATAGGTCAACAAGAAAAGAAATGCTGTATGTTATATGCTGCAGCCTTGTTGCCATCCTCCTGTTGTGAGGATGCAGCATCTGATGACAAATTGTCTTGTCCTCTGGTTTTAAGAGTGTGGGCCTTGTGGGCTTGAGTGCAGGCGTGTTGGGCTTGACCTAAACATCACATTACTCGATTTTATGGCTGACAACAATGTTCTGGGAACAGTGTCAAGGGAATTGTGTTCTTCATTATCAGTACAGGCTATCCTTTTACACCTTGTCCTGCTATCTCATCTGATGCTTTTGAACACATGTGTTTCCATTCATGCTGTGTTTGTAACACACTTAGTATTTTTTTTGTTACAAACCTCTACAACTAGCAGCCAGCTCACTCATTTGATCTATGCACTGGGTCATTA
>NW_009718999.1:0-506 GCF_000703405.1 Apaloderma vittatum | reverse complement strand
CACCTGGTCTACTAAAACCAGATGGGATTCAAATGATGCAAAGGGGAAGAAGGATCCTCAGTCACAAGCTGGCAGGACTCACAGAACGTTCTTTAAACTCGATATGAATGAGGAAGGGGTTACAACCAGATCAGGTAGATGCCCCTTGGATAGGCAGAGCAACATCAGAAGCGGAACCACTAGCACAGCTGGAGTACAACTACTTCATCGGGGGCTCCAAGTACTTTATGAGAGGCCCAACTCAAATGACTTTATATGAATGCCCACAGCTTGGGCAATAAACAAGAGGAGCTGGAGATGCTTGTGAGTCTGCAGTGCTATGACCTGATCGGCATCACAGAGACATGGTGGAATGACTCCTGCGATTGGCGTGTTGGACTAGAAGGGTATAATCTGTTCAGGAAGGACAGGCAGGGGGAACAAGGAACGGGTGTTGGCCTCTATACTAATGCACGGCTAGAATGCTTCCCTTTTTAAAGATAGGGGTTATGTTTTTCCTTTTCCAA
>NW_009718998.1:7744-15848 GCF_000703405.1 Apaloderma vittatum | reverse complement strand
CTAGATGATCTCTAGAGGTCCATTCCAACCCAAACATTGTGATTCTGTGAAAAAGAGGGAGCAAGGGGATAGACATCAGAGTACAGGGTTACCTCCTCTTCACTTTGAAGTTTGTTTGAGGCTGTGCTGGGCCGGTAAGGTTCAGTAGCAGTGGGTTACCACTCAAAATATTCTCCATTCGAATTCTTTCTTCTTCAGCCTTTTGCTCTTGTTCCTGAAAAACAGAAATGGATACATTACTTTTCTGGGCCATTTTTCTTACCTAATTGGCAGAGATCAACATTATTCAGCTGCAAATACTCACGCAAACAGAGCTTTAATCCCTGCCTCAGACTTTTTAGTTTGACACTTGTGTATAACTAGAGTAAGGATAGAAGCAGAGATAGTCTAAAGAGCTTAACACTGCTCACAAACTGTCGATCTGGCAACACTCATACCTGCTCTACCCACCTCTGATATTCTATCAAATCCTCAGTTAAATTCTAGCTTTACCATTTACATATTTTTTATATTAAAAATTCTATACAGATTTAAATATTTTCCTTATCCTCATGAGAAAAGAGAGCACATTATACAATATTCATAAGGTGGAAGACACCTTAAAGCATGTTGAAACTTCTCTATCATCTTCTGCGATTCGCTTGGGTTTTACAACTACAACTTCCCTAGAGACCAATTAAAAAGAATATGAGAAACTTAGAGTGAAACTGAGCAGTGGATGTCTTAAGACTATTTAAGAGCTCTACTATTAAGAATCAGAAAATTTTTCTCCTCCTTGTACTGTCAAAAGAAGAACTGCACTAGTAGCAGGCTTCACTGCCCATGCTTCCATGTTGTATTAATGTATTTAGTGACATAACTGCTCACAGACTTCAAAACAAATACGTAAAATTCGTTGTACACCAACATATTTATCAACGGCCTTTCAAATGTTTTACAAGGATCGCTCTTCGATTAAAGTACCAGAAGGGGAAAAAAAATACTCTCTATTTTGGATGACTGTCTAGGTCTCCTCTTCCCTGTACCCTGAAGGATAGTCTAAAGAGATTCCAGTCAAAAAAATGCACAAATCTCACCAACGCTGGAGGAGAATCAAACCATGGCTTTCAAAAATGATATAAACTAAAAACAAAGAGATCACAAGGGTTTTTCTACCAAGGTGCAGAAAATTCATGGCTGAGGACTGCTATGGGATCTCAGAAGAGGAAAATTTTTTTTTTTTAATGATAGCATTTACAAGTTTAAGTGCTAAACTTGAACACTAACGCTAGCCAGAGCTCTCTAGCTTCAAATATTTAATCATTACTAAGTGATATATCACTAAAAGTATCCACGATTTAAAATGTTTTTCAACTGGACTGATCAGGTATGTGGAATATTCCTATAAAATACTCCAACCCTCTTAATAACAATACAACTTAACATACATATGAGAACACCAGATGATGCAGGATCACTGGTGAAGATTTTACCTTACGAAATCTACGCAAGTTTTAGTTATGAAAAAACACACCTACCACATACTGCTTCCCATGAATAAAACTTAGAACGAGCCACAATTAATTGCCAGTGGGATGGGAAAAGCTGCCTCAAAAGGCACACTGCTTAAAAGTACGGCACAGCTTCAGGACAAGCCCTGCAATGCCCTTAATAAAGCATGTGCGTAGGCAAAACTTGCCTTTGCTGCTGTATCCACGGAGCTTTAACACAAACTGCAGCAGTTAAAAGATACTAACCCAAATAAACTGAAGCTTTGCATTTTCAAACACAGCTCTAAATCCAACATCTGCATTCCAACTTCACTTGTTATCACCACTCCAGCAAATAAGGAGAGCAAAACTATTTGATATCGAACAGCAATTCCCCCCATACTAGAAATACAGATTCAAACATGCATTTCTTTCTTTCTTCCTTCCTTTCTTTCTCTCTCTCTCTTTCTTTCTTTTTCTACAGACAAGACATGTAGGTGGTTTCTTGTGCACAGGATGCCAACCTCTGATTAACCATCTTCTTCCTTCTAATACAGAGGAGCCAACTGCAGCAAAATCTGATTTCCTGCAATCTGGGTCACACGTTCCCACCAGAAGTCAAGCAGGACTGCAAAAGCACTAATTTGAAACCAAGCAAAATGCAGGCAACTGGTACAAGTGAAAAAACTGAGTGTTGATTTTCAGGTACCTCCCAAGAGGTGACCAGATTCTGTTTAAGACCATCAGGCAAATTTACAACAGGATGCATCAGGCAAATTTACCACAGGATGCGAGCCTGTGCAGTTTTCTCTGTCCAAAATAAGGTGGGCTCTGCATCATGAAATTTAATCTCTGACACTTCATTAAAAGTGAGACTTTAAAAAAAAAACCAAACCAACAAAAACCCCAAGACATCTGGGATAAATCTTAAAATCAGAATGCTACAACCCAAAAATTCCTACTGGACTATGCTCATGAGAAGGCAGCACTAACAAGAGCATTGTATGTAATTAACACTGCCCTTATGAATCACAGAATCACAGAATGTCAGGGGTTGGAAGGGACCTCTGAAGATCATCTAGTCCAACCTTCATCCCAGCATACCTAACCACTACACCATAGCCTCAAGTGCTAGATCAACTTTTTTTTTAAACACCTCCAGGGTTGGTGACTCCACCACCTCCCTGGGCAGCCTGTTCCAGTGCCTCACCACTCGTTCAGCAAAGAACTTCCTCCGAATATCCAATCTAAACTTACCCTGACGCAACTTGAGGCCATTTCCCCTTGTCCTGTCATTAGTAATTAGAGAGAAGAGACCAGCACCAGCCTCACTACAGCCTCCTTTTAGGTAGTTGTAGAGGGCAATAAGGTCTCCTCTCAGCCTCCTCTTCTCCAGACTAAACAAACCCAGTTAAAAAAATGCTTCTGCAGAGAAAACTGCTCCCAAGTCCCGCAAACAGACGCAGCACTTTTGCATTTTAGAGCTGAACTCCAGGGGAACTGAACTCTTCTTAACGTGATGTGCAGAGCATGGCACACTCTTGCCCTCAAATTTCTAAGACATTAACCTAGGTCATGATCTAAAGTTTCTGAATCTGTGCCTCATGCACCACTGTATCCAGGGCACACAGAACTGCCTTATGCTGGTGCTTTACAATGCATGAAAAGGCATCCACACACCCCTGACACATCACAGAATCACCGAGTGTTCGGGGTTGGAAGGGATCTCTAGGGATCATCTAGTCCAACCCCCTGCCAGAGCAGGATCCCCTAGGGCAGCCACACAGGAACACGTCCAGGTGGGTTTTGAAAGTCTCCAGAGACGGAGACTCCACACCCTCTCTGGGCAGCCTGTGCCAGGGCTCTGTCACCCTCACAGTGAAAAAGTTTTTCCTTATGTTTATGCAGAACCTCCTGTGCCACACACACATTTCTCGGATGGTCAAAAGTCACGGGGAGGCAGTCCTCATCTTGTGCGAGAATTACAGTTGCTCTTCCCTCCCTTCCCCATTTCGGATTTAATCTCAACAGTTCCTGTGAAGCGGATGGTTTCAGCATTCTCCACCATGCATACCGTGCTCAAATAGTCATCTGAGCTCCAAACATTCAGAATCACCAGCGGAAGATAAAGATGATACTAAGAATCATAAAATATATGCATACAGCACACTAGTGTTCCTATTACACGTTTAACTTTTACTCAAAGATTTTAAAAAGGCTTGTTGGGCATCATCCTAGCTTTTATCTGCTTTACATAACCCTGCAATATCCTTCAGCCTCAATTAGCCTGACATAGTTTGCTTTCTGATAATGAAAAAAGCATTATCAGACTGAAGTGATAAAAAGCGGCAATAGGAAAAAAAACCCCACAAAATTGAAATAACACTTTTAAGAAGCAATACACTACAAACAGTGTAGTGCAAGAGTAGGATCTAGCTCCAAATTAAGTCACCTACATCTGGATATCCGCTTGTAGGCACCTGAGCTCACATCTCAGCAGAGATCTAGAGGATAAACCAAGGAGTGAAGACAACTCTTCTGCTCACACAGGAGAACCACCACATCCCAGGCTCAACTGAGCACATCACCACCCTGGATGCTGGGACACATAACAACAACTTGACCTTGCAAGCTCAGCTGAATATTGTCTAAAACCGCTAGCAAAAAACTACGCTGACTCAACTGCAATTCCAGGGGGGAGCAAAAATTGCACTGCAATGAAAAGAAGCGATAGGGGCAATCTTGGGAATTTCCAATTATTACATTTTACTTTTGCACCATTAAGTTATTGAAAACAATTACGAACACAATGCTAACGGAAGCTGTCAATCGCTCTTTTATAGTGACAACAGTTACAGAAAATCTCCATGAATCTTATTTTCAAATGCTGATTTTCCATATTCATGAGATGCTGCAGAGCGCTTTGTGCAACCCTTTGCTGCTCAGTTCACCAGCAGAACACTCTGCTGTGGTTTAGATCCACAGAGGCACAACAACTAGAAGCAGTAACAAACTGCATAAGCTTATCTTTGTCACGGAAGATCAACAGATTAGAGTCTGAAAACAAACAGGGAACAGATCTGCTGAGTAAGGCACTCAGTTTTAGTCACTTACAAAGAAGACTCAGCACGCACAATAATTTGTTTATGGAATTCAGTCGTTCGAAGCTGTTCTAGGATGGATGACATTTCAACACGTTTGCCCCAAATTTTAGGAAGCGGGCTAATTCTGAAGATTAGTCTTTAAGATTATTCATATTATTTAGCTTCGCTAAAACCTAATACTAAAACACTAAAGATATTCAAGATGAAAAAAAGGTAATTTACTTAGTTTTGTGTCTTAGAGCCATGACATGGAAGAAATATTAGACAAAACTCACAGTGGTGTACACTTACGCCAAGTTATACATCTTGGCCAGGCACGCAGAATCCCTCTTCTCCAGCCAAAAGAGGCTTTCATTATGTTTCAGAGTTTTCCACATAAATCTTCCTCTGCCCACTCCTCTGCTGAAAGCCGGGACGCTCCAGGCAATGGAGCATGGCTTGTATCAAGCCAAACAGACCAGACATAACCCTTGTGCTGCGTGAGCTTCACACCTCTGAGGCAGGCTCAAGCCCAGCTGTTCACAAAACAAGCAGGTCCGGTTGCTCCGAAGCCTACATCGCTCTTTTGTGTGGTGGAACAAAGGCTTATTAAGCTAAAACACTATGGATACAAGAAACTCACAACAGAAGAAAAGCCTAGGGAAAAATAATACGTCTGTATTCACTCCACCCTTTCTAAAATAATGCCTCTTTGCCTTCCTTTCCATTCAGAGGTACGCAACTCTTTTCCTAAGCCATCTGAGCACAAAAACACGCCTCGGACTATTCCATCGCTACGGACAGCAGCGCCGAGCTTTTCAAAGGCACCAACTGTCTGCAGAGATGAACGAGACGTCAACGGCGTTGTCACCACCACGTTAAAGGCAACAGACCAGGAGGACTGCGGTGAGGGGAGTCAGGCTGGACTGGCAGAGGGAGCCCCACACCCCAAGGAAGCAGATGGAGACGCCGCTCAGTGAATTGGCTCTCACAGCGAGCCCTCGCTGCACGACTGACCTCACCATGTGGCATCACAGCTGGGGAAAAATAAAAAGCAGACAAACTGTATTAACCTCAACTAAACAATTATCCCTTATCTTCCTGTAAGAATAACAGTCCCTTGGCATATTTATTTCTGACCACAAAGGAAAGAAAAACATTCTTGTTGCTATGGTTACTTTTTTTTTAGTATAGTCCCTACTCTTGGTGCAGAGCAAGGTTACTTTTAAAGAAAGTGCTGAAATTCCTGAAATTACTCCATTGTATTAAAATAAGTTATCCTATTTTGTCTTTATAGATGTTGAGTAGCTGAAAGAAAATCTGAAATACATTTCACTGAATAAAAAAAAAATAAAATAAAAATCACATAACCTTACTTAAATGCTAATTCTTCAATAACAAACTACAACAGCACTGCCTTTAGCAGCAGGGAACAAAATTCAGTAATGCAGAGATCCACTGCAGTTATTTAATCCTACACAAATTACTAACTCTGCTTGATACAGCAATTCAAGTAACCAATTGCAACTTCATAAAAATAAGAGCACACAGTAACCACAACTGGAGTGTCTACATGCAGATTTGTTGCCATCTTGCCCACAAGGGAGGCAATATTACCGCGAGTTCTCGGTAAGGGTTAAGTATTGCTACCAGGTCTCAAACATTTAACGAAGAAACACACTGTTCCATCTGCTTTTGCCTCCTTTACTGAAATTCTTTACTAATCACTGATTTGATACCCTGGTTTTAGTCAGACTCTTAACATTTAAGTGAAAAGGTTACTATCAAGATTAATTTTCTAATGTTTTATTGGAAAGTCTGACGTATCTAAAAGACAGGACAGAGCCAAGATCTATCTTGACCATTGGCAAAGTAAAATATTCAGTTATAGAGAAATACTTGGTGAAATAAAACCGTCAAGAAAACAAACCACAATCATTAAGTCTGTTCTCAGAGAAGCATAAAATAACTGGATGTTAAAACAGCTTTGCTGCAGCTGCACACGTACATTCAGCTGCTCCATGGTTTGAGGTTTGTTTTTAATTATTTCAATTTACCTTTTAAGGAAGTGCTTGAAAACTGAAAATCAAGAGCGCCGTAATGCTGAATTTGGAATACTGAAATACTTCCATGAAACCCATCCGCTGGTAGTTCACACAGACAGAAGACCTAGCGTTAACAACGGTTTTAAACAGATCCAGAACTATTCCACCAAAATGGATTTCAAAACTAAGATTTCCTGGTCAGCTAAAGTAAACACTAGAAAGGACCCAAGAGATTCAAATTGTGGAGGGTGTGAGAAGAGTCAGGAGCACTCCCACTATCAGTTTTTCAAAACATTCATATTATTTAATATTTCTACAGAATTCAAAGGATTTTAGGCATTTTGAGAAACAAACAAGCTTTGACAGCAATTGTTTACTTGGTTGACAAATTCTATGCTTCACAGATTATCACTGTGAAGGAAGTTAGAACACCTTAATACTAATATTTGTCAAAATGAGATTTAAAAGATTTCTATGGAAATTGGTATTATCACAGAAGAGAAGTAAACAGAGAGCATGATTATTTGAAAAAAAAAAAAAAAAGGCAGATTTTCATCCTTTGTTTTTAACTGTTGTCTCACCAGAGATGCAGTTTAAAAGGAGTTCTCCTTTCATGGTAACTTGAATCTGGACACCAAAGCGATGAGTGAAAACAGTTAAGAAGAGCACAGTTTACTTTAAATGAAGTTTTAGAAATAATTAGACTTTGCATTTTAATAAATCAGAATAGGTTACTAACAAAATCAGGTATAAATTACAGCTTGCAATACCTGATAATGAAATCCAGCATTCCTGAGGGGAAAAGGGATTATATAGAAGAGCTGGATTTATATAAAATGCTTTGTCAATAACACCTTATTGCCAAGCCATGGAAAACAAGGCGTAATCTAACTGGATCACACCTCAAAAGCCAACACATATAAGCCATCTTTTCTATGGAGATCCTTACTCTTAAAGGCTCTTTCCAAGGCTGTGCCCCACCTTGGTTTTCACTTTGTTCATCAACATAGTCTCAGAGAGAGTTGTCCCTACTCTCAAAAAACCCCAGCAAAATAAAATTCGAAGCACCTGTAAAGCACCCACTATTTCCTGAAGATGTCAATTTTTAAGAGACTCCATCTGCCACCAACCAGTGAAAGGATGAACAGAGTAGGCAGCGAGTGTGTAGAAGCAGGCACTACTGCAAATAAATAACTGATTTTTAGAAAGAAACATATTAATTTCAGATAAGTGCACATATATTCAGTATGCACACAGCACTGGACATCATAAACTCTGCTGCTGGGAAAAGGAGAACATCCACGAAGGTAAAAAATAACACCAGTTAAGAGATGGGAAGATAAAACAAGTGCAACACCAAATACTTCGTAGCTTTTTAGCACCCTCTAGTGACAAAATAAGAATTTCACAGTGGTGACAACATTCCCGCTGTGTACATGCTAGCAAAGCAGCGTGCGCTTGGCTGGCTGTGCTGCGATTTGCTGCTGTTTTCGTAACCCAAGTTCCC
>NW_009718998.1:0-7734 GCF_000703405.1 Apaloderma vittatum | reverse complement strand
CAAGTTACCCTGTTTAATCTAGATGCATAATTTCAACTAAGCAAAGTGAAAAAATCCATAGGATCTAAGCTTTCATCTTAACGGCTGTGCAAGGACAACCGCAGTAGAAGCCTTTCCTTCACACCGTTGTCCTTAATTTGTAGTTTAGCCCATTTCACAAGGAATACGTGGAAGAACTGTTGCCAGTGTTTTTAGTCATTTTCACCATGTTATTACTGCAGAACACAACTTCATTGCTGTGTGATGTGCTTCAAATGTCTAGATAAAGACATGAGGGACACTTTCAGGCACACTTAAATGTAAAAGACCACTCACGGGCCGAAATAGAGTATCGACAGTCTTCTTAACAGCAAGATTTCTGCACCAAAGCAGCATGGCACAGCTTTTTGCCTTCCAACTTACCTCTAAAACTACACTCGCTGCTTTTACAGGCCTTGCCGATTCTAAAGGTCAGTTTCTGTACCGTTAGCCAAGAGCAGGCAAGCACCACATCACTGCCTGTTCTCTCCCAGCTGTTCCTAGTGCCTGTTCGATGCGAGTCCCTGTGCACTGCCAGCTGACTCTGCTGGAGAACGTTCACAAAAAACATGAAGCTACAAGCATGTGTGTTAAGCTACAGGAAAGGTTACGAGTCGTTCAGAGGCGCCAAAACCCTAAGTTGTCACAGCAGCCTTTGATGAGCCTCCTGATCAACATTCAGTGATTATTCAGCATGTCCTAAAAAACACCTCAGGTTACCTTACATGAAGATGACAGGTGCCTTGGGGGTTTTTGGAGAGTTTTTGGACAGCTTGTTTGTTTGCTTTGCATTTTTGTTCATTTATTTTAAAGGATAATCTTATTTATAAAAACATAAAAACCCCATTCAAACTGAAGCATGCAACATTTCTGAAAAGCACTAAAATGATTTAAGCCCTACTGAAATAAAGCAAGCACTTAGTACAAGCAGAAGAGGGAATGCTGCACATATCCCCCACTTCTGTTGCTCCACCAGAGGCGAAGCATTTTGGTAGCAGAGATGAAACACCTGGACTCTAAACTCTGCTGCAATACAATGTCAGAGCCAGTGCACTTCATCCTGATCAGTTTGACTACACAGACTATTCCCAGACACAATCCCTACAAGCCCCATTAATCAATCAAGGACTTTGCTAACGCCCCATCCCAACCATCTCTCTTACACCAAGGAAGTGCGGGATCTCGCCAACAGGGCACAGGATTTGGTCCTGCTCAAGGGAAAACAATCTCTAACTACAGGAATTTCTCTCCCTTTTCAAAGGCAGAACATGGTGTTTCTACACCATGAGTTGACTTGCCAATTTCTGAAAAGAATGTCATATTATTACTTATTTTTGCAGGCCATTTTTCAAATAAACTTGTCTGTGTATAATCACATGAAAATAGTTCTGGTCTCATAGTTACAACTTGTGCTCCACGCCAAGGCACCAATACTGTGGACAAGCAACTACTGCACAAAACTCGCAGCCATCATTTTTATTTCATAAAAAAATCATATTTCTCGTTTCATCAAAGCTAGTTAATGAATTAAAATACACCAGACTGTATGCAGCTCCCTAATGCCACTATGCAATTTGGTCTTCAAAGAACCTGCATATGAAAAGCAAGATTATCTTGACTCACTGCCTCCACAAAGTGTTGGGAAAGCAAATAAAATGTTTGCGTAACATAGTCTTATGCTTACTAAAGAAAAAAATTCTTGACAGCAATTACTAGATAGAAGAACAAATCCACCACATCTGGGTAGAAATTTGAAGAGCACTTATGCTGTTCACCAGTTCCTACTTGTTCCAAGTGCTTAAGGGACACCAGTTTTACTAAATGTGAGTTTGCAAAGAACAAATGCTTGTTAATGAGTGAGATTTTACCTTTCGAGCCTGTTCCTCAGCTCGTTCTTTCTTGATTTTTTCCAGTTCAGCCAGAAGAGCTGCAGTGTCGTCATCATCACTGTCTTCCAAATCTTCATCTTCATCATCTTCCTAATAGCAACAAATGGAAATAAGCAGCAGCTCATTCAGTTCATTTGCCACAAAGAGCCCCCATCCGCCCAGCCCAGCTACTGCTGCAATTTGCTGCTGCTTAATTTCCAAAGTACGTGGGTGCTTGTAACAGCAGCAAATATAATACATCTGATTTATTTGTTCTTGTACAGTAAAGACAAAACATTTTGTGCTTCTTTGTGCAATTAATTGGCATGAAGAGAGGAACCAAGAGCAAGAATCCACTGCTCATGCAGACAATATCTCAACAGTTCTACCTTTGGCGAATTCTAACTCACTCAGCTGTTGACCAAGTCTAAAAAGTCACCCCTTCCCCATACTTTAAGTGGTATTTTCAGTTCCCTAGGTTTTGTGTGTTTTACAAGAATACCATTACAGCATGGGCCAGAATCCTCTGAACCACCCTGGACTTCCACCACAGTAGAGTAACTGTAAAAGGAAGATATGCTGGAACCTGCCTTAAATCTTTAACGGACCTAAAAGTACATGTTCCATTAACCGCAAATCCCAAAGGCAGAATGATGAAAGCAAATAAGGCATTAAAAAAAAAAAAGATACATACATCAGTAAGAGGATCGTCTGCATCAAGATTTGCCGCAGGAATCTGGTCTAGTCGAGGTTTCTTAGACACTGAAGATGATGTTGTGTGCTCTATGGCATAAGATTTAAAGAAAACAAAAGTGACTAAGTCACTCATTCAACAGCATCTAATATCAGAAAGCAAAAATCTTCATAATTTGTCTTGCATTAGAGTAGGAGACAGAAGCTTAAACTTATTTTTCCCTCACTTCTCTATCTTAATGCCCATGCTAATTCCTTCCCTGTAGATATCCTCAAGGGAAGCAGTAACATCCCCAAACTTACAATTTGGCCTCCAGAAGTTTTTTGAAGTCATTACTTCAAGAAGAATGAACAGCAGAAAAAATAGCTGTGGAGAAATATCCTTATTCTATATATCCAATTGACAGGTTCCCATTGAAGGCAACCTCAAAGACCACTGTTGGCTAGTTTGGTCTAAACCACATTTGCTTTCCTCTGTGAATTCCAAAGCCCCACAATATTATCGCACCTAAACCTGAAGTACCTGAATTTTGTCAAGCTTAATACCAAATAACAAGTATTTCTAAAAAAAAACCCCTTTGGTTTTCACTTTAATTATCACTGCACTATATCTGAACAGAATCACACAGTTTGAAAATGGATTTTTTGTTACACTGGTGCTGTGACACTAGAAGATGAGTCATTCCCTTTCTCCTTCCTGTCTCGCTTGTCCAACTACCAAAAAAAAAAAAAAAGCCCTTTATTAGCTGTACATTCTTGTTGCCAGTTCATTATAATCATACTTTATCAGCTGGTCTGGTTGATGGCCTATGCTTTGCCACCGGCTGGCCTAGATTTCTGTCAACACGAAGCCAACACGAAAGCCAGTGGACATTCCCTTGCAGGTCAACAGCTCTGAACTATCAGGCCAATTCCCTGAATTCTACTCTCATGACATGCCGTCTGCGACCTGCAAACTCCCTACAACACTGAGTTTTGTGCAAGAACAACATCACACAAAGGCATGAAGATTTTTGTTTCTTTGAGTTTACCTCTGTTTGGTCTGTCTCTGTTCTTTTCTCTTGCAGCAACACGTTCTCTCTCCTCCAGCTCCCTTCTGAAATCACGGTTACGCACCTCTTCAGGAGCATCCTGAGTGGCCTGTCTAGAACAACAGGAAACGGGGAGAAAACCAGCTGAAGTTGACAGTCTGCAGACGGGAGCAAATTTTTTCAAGGAGGCCAATAAATCATGGGCTGAACAGGTAAGAATAAAGAACAAGAACTGAGGACCACATAGCCATACGTTTGGTTATTCCTCAGCCCCCTCCTGTGCACGCGTTACACACACAGAGCCATGCAACACCACACACTCACAAGCTCCTTCCAGCTCTCAAATGAGTTTAAAAACCCTAAATAAATTCCTACAAAACCGGTATGACTACATCTCCTTTTTGTAGCTACGTCTACATCTTCTGCTCTCCAGCAGCCCGATCTCAGTGTTCTAGCAGAGATCCACGAGCATTAGAGTCAATTTTCCTCACTGTTTTATCATCCAAAGTGGCTGCTGCAAACCCAGGCTCTAAGGCTTACAGATAAGACCAAGACTAGAATAGAATTTTCATAAGCCTTTTCCCCTCTAAGAGGCCTACCTGATAATGTCCCATGACCATTAAAAAGCACAAGCTGGGAAAACAGGCAAAACACTAGTGTTAGTGAAAAATACTGCAAATATATGGTTTTCCCTCTTTTATATAAGACTCACAGGCCAAAAGCAACAGACTATTTATATTTGAGTCACCCTAAGTTCCACCCAGAGAGCATTGAATTTTCTGTGAAAATCCTGAAAAGAGCTAATGAATAAAAACAAGCAGCAATTCCTTTCACCTTTCTGTGAACTCATTGCTGGAAATCAGAGTGCTTGGAAGAAACCCAGACCTGAGCCATTATAAATACATTGTGAGCGCAGCCTGTCTTCATTATGAAGTATTTCATTTGCTTTTTTAATTAAAAACCTGAACTTGGAATCCCTGATATAGCCATAAAATCCTCCCAAACTCTGTGTCATTCAAGTAAACATCAACGGGACTGAAACACTGAACTTTTCATGCAATGATGCTGTCCTAGAAATTTAACAGACAACTTTGTTAGGTATTTTTGGAGAAATAACAGAAGACACTTAATGCCTCCTGCATCTCCCTCTCTCTCATGCACACAGAGGGATTAGTTAAAACATATATCTTATATTTCTGTACATATTTGTCACCACATTTCTTTCACAGAGACAGACTGGTGTTCCAAAACCCACTTTTGTTTAAAGAAGCAAGCCACCGGCAATTTTTCCCATAATAAACCGCATTTGACAGCACTTTTTTGTGATATTAATTTTGGTATTCTCCAAAACACCCCAACTTCCTTAACTGTATGTATTTTTAAAAAACAAAGGGGCAGGAGGGAAGCAGTGAAAAGGTAAACATCTGTGCCAAGAAGTGCAAACATAAGACCTTAACAGTAATTTCACTGACACGGGTAACGCCAGTTAGATAGAAAGAACATTTTTAGGCTGACACATTTCATTTAAATTCCAGGTAGCTGTATCAGAATGACTCTTTTTCAAAAGGATAATGAAGATTTATTATGCATTTCAAACAGCAGAAAATACTCCAAAGATCTCATTCTTTCTCAAAGATTAAAGCAATTTCCTCTCCTGGAACCTAAACGAACCACATGCAGAGTTTAACATCAGCTCTTCCCACAGGTACTACTGCCTGAACACTATTCCATGATTTCTCTGCCTCCTCTTAATATCCTTCCCAAGTGGTCCTTTGCCAAATACATCATGTGGTTTTTCTTTTAAGACAAGCTCAACTTCACTCCTCTTATCCCATCTTGGTCTGCGAGCTGAGCTTGCACCCTCTGTGGCTCACTCCCAATGACAACTCTTTCCACTCCACTGCCTGAAACATTTGGTCTCCAAATCTCACATTCTTCTGATGATGCACTTCCATAAGCAGTAATAAATGCCACTAAAATTAAGCCTTTCCAATCACTTGCAACGCATTCCATCTCCTAGGTCTGCTTTAGAGACTTGTGCTCTCAGCTTGCTCCTTCAGCGCTGCCGCACAACCTCTGGTGTTGGCTCAGTGACAAGCACATAAGCATCTCTTGTGAAATTTCAGAGAACGGCTCGTAACAAAAAATTATTCCCAATTTGTTTAGCTGTAAAATGAAAAAAACCCAATACTAACCTGTATTTGATTTTAGTATGAGAAGGAAGGTCTCTGCTGGAATACTGTTTGGATAGCTGACTTAAGTCTCCTTCACCTTTTCCTCTTCCTCCTCTCGCAGGTTCAAACGTTGGCCTCGCTGCTGTCGTCATTTTAACTACTACAGCATCAATGGATAAAACCAGTCATTACTACAACTTACACCAAAAGACATTCACTAGAAGCTGCTTTGTTCCTGGAACTGTAGAAGCAAGGACAAGTCCCGCTACAGAACACCAGCTATCACTCAGTTCATGACTCTCAAAATTCGAGGAGCTTTTTATTGACAGAATCTATTCAGATTTGCAAAATAAAGTCACGCCTGAGAGGTGATACACAGACTCTACAAGAACATGAAGCTGCGTTTGCAAAGTAAATAAAACCAGCCAGGAAGAGGTCTACTATCCTTAGGGCAAGCTGTAGAGTCTTCTAAATAAACGCTTTCCTCTCCTGAAAAATGGCAGCCTATTGGGAATGACCTCTTCATTATTCCCCAAACCACACTGAGGTATCATCACCAGAAATACTGGCTGGCACGGACTGCTGTATTAACATCGCAGCACTGTCATTTGGAACCGACCTGCGCAGAGCCCCAATGGGTCACCAAAACCTTCTGAAGGGCCAGGGTTAACATCACCTTGGTAGCACAAGGTTGACGGCTTTACCCTTATATGTAAACAAAGGGCAATTTAAAAAGCTCAGAGAAATGCAGAAGTTTTCACCGGCTCTCACTCAGGAACTGCTGGAACTCACACACCACCAGAATGTTGTAAAAAATGAACTTGCTGATGCCCCAAATCACAACTATCAATTCTTTGTCAAAGGAGTGAAACAGACTCTAACCAGTCTCAGCCACACCGACACGCTGTCAGCATGCGCTGTGTTCAGCACTGCTGGGCAGGAGATGGAGACCCTGCAATCCTAAATCACTGTGCCAAGAATTAAGGCAGTTAACCAGTGCCAAAAAACCCTGCATGATCAACCAGTGCCACCTTAAATCTGCTATCTGAAACTATGCTCACCCTTGCTTCACCAAAACATGCATATCCATTAACTGCAGACTAAAGATACAGAAGAAACAAGAGACATCTACACAGATGCATAATGGCACCAGTCCTATCAACCACAAAGTTCAATGACAAAGGATGACAAAAGTATATT
The DNA here is from genome assembly GCF_000703405.1 of Apaloderma vittatum. Classification (NCBI taxonomy): domain Eukaryota; kingdom Metazoa; phylum Chordata; class Aves; order Trogoniformes; family Trogonidae; genus Apaloderma; species Apaloderma vittatum. The sequence goes on along the minus strand of NW_009718998.1, from coordinate 750 downwards.
AAAGAATATTAAAAAGCAAAGAAAAAACCATGATATTGCTTCATGTGCTTTTGTGATACACAACTAAAAGCTATTTATGCTCATTTTGCATTGTTATTTTTTCACTTGTAATGAATCACAAAAACCATTACTTCAGTGTTAAAACTATAAAATAATTCGTCTCTCAAACTAACATCTCATCAGGCAGAGGAGTTACTGCCATTGAAGTACTACTTGGAAAACAAAATTAATAGACAGAAATACATTTAAAAAGAAGGGAGACAGTAACTAGCCTTGGCTCATTAACCAAGGGTTGCTGACACTTTTCAGTGATTCTGTACAAGCCAGCTGCAGCTCAGCAAGACATCCGAGCTCTGTCTCGGCACAGGCTGCCAGATCCATGATCCAAGAAAGCCACTTGCTCTCAGAATTCACCTCTGCCACATGTAATGGGGTGGATCCACAAATTCAGACGAAGAACCAGATCCAATGCGGCTCCATAGTTTTATGAAGCAGTAAAAAATCCCCTAGAAACTGCCCATCCTTTTCTTAAGTCATTTATATTCGGCTTCGCAATCTGAAACCACCCATGGACCATCACCCTGACATCTCAAGTGTCCAAATACAGCCCTGGAGGAGCCGCTTTAGCGCTACACGAAGACAGGACTGGCCACGCAGGGGTTATTTATTAGCCAAGAAAAGGCGTCCGGGCTCCCCCGGAGCTGACCTGCCCCAGCTCCACGCTACAGCCGGGCCGGGAGGCCCCGCACC
>NW_009718997.1:0-8836 GCF_000703405.1 Apaloderma vittatum | reverse complement strand
CCTCTGGATGGCATCCCTACCCTCCAGTGTGGCAGACGCCCCACACAGCTTGGTGTCTTCGGCAAACTTGCTGAGGGTGCACTCGATGCCACTGTCCATGTCACTGACAAAGATGTTAAACAAGACCGGTCCCAGTACTCGTCCTTGAGGGACTCCACTGGTAACTGGCTTCCACTTGGACATGGACCCATTGAGAGCCACTCTTTGGGTGCGGTCGTCAAGCCAATTCCTTATCCACTGAAATATGATATGGGATAAACTCCCAACCGACACAGCAGAAACTACTCCAGCTCATTTTTAAACAAAATTTGCAGCAAAAGCAGCCTTGCAAAGAGGAGAGTGGATAATTAACTCAGAGCTGAAAGCAGAGAGAGATTGCAGCATTATTCTTCTGAACATAGGCACTCTATGCAGAAAAAATGATGAGTCTTGGCTTTTATCCCTCAAAGATGGTTGAAAAGCCACAAGCTTCTTTTGTTATAGCTTCTTTAGCTTTGTGTCAGGGAGCATAATTGCATGTTCCCACAGACTGCCTGGCAGCCTTTGCTCCTGGCACTGGGCTCCCCATCCCAGGCACTGGAGCAGACCTGGGCTCCCCATCCCGGGCAAAGAGATAAAATGGGTCTGGGTGCAACAGCCTCACGCCACAATGAGATCCACACTCATCTCCATCTGTCTTACATCTAATGCATTAAGAAACCAAATGTCACTGGATCCACGTGGACTTCTGTTAAATTCTCCTTTAAACTGAAAATTTTTGCTCTCCACAACTCTCCAACCTCCATGCTGGTGCTTGCTGAAGCTGGCAGGTGGGGATGAGGGGTGCTGAGCTTTCTGGGGGGATCCAGCCAGCTTTTTCTGTTTGTGGCTGAGTACAGAAGCATGTTCCTTTACCATCAGGAAACAGTGGGTAAAACAATTTCTAGACTGCTCCTGAGCTGGTATGAGGCTTTCCTCAGCCCTGCACCACTTTGGTGGTGTTTTTCCCTGGGAACAGGCCACTTGCTATTAAAGGCCTTCAAAATGCTCGAGTGCCACCTGGGCTGCTTTAGTGTATTAGTGGAAGCTATTTAGGAGATCAGTCAGGAAGAATATTCGGATTACGGTCAGTCTTTCTGAATAGGTAATATAAAGAAATACCTAAACCTCACCAAAATGTCTTTCCCAGTGAAGATCCCATGCATGATATACAGTGTGGATAGCGCTTTTCTCAGCAGGTATATACTGCTAGTGTTATTTTTACATTAAAAGATAAAGTCTACCCTTACTGCACTGCAGATAGAGCCAGTCCCCAATGTCCTGAGGAGGCAGCTTAAGCCATGGAAGACAACAGGAGTAGGAAGGCATTGCCCTTCAAGGGGGGCATTGGTGCCTTCTTCCAGGAGATTTTCCACCATTTTCTGAGAACAGCTTGCACAAAGAGGAGAAGAGGTAATAAGCAAGGGGAAAACCCACTAGTGAGACAGTCGGGCACTGCTGCTCCCCCATGCCTGGTGACAGGGAGCTGGTTACTGCCTGCATTGTGCAATTCCCCACCTGCTTTCCAGCCACGGGCAACAAAGCTCTCAGGAACAGCCCGGGTAGGGTTCAGGGAAGGGCATGTCCCAGGGCCAAAGAGGTGTCCCTGGCCTGTGCTGTCGAGCTGGCGTGGGCTGAGAGGCTGGGGCAGGATGATTTCAGCACAGCTTTCGTGCGTTTCCCTCTCTCCAGTTCAGAGAGGAAACCAGGTGCAGGTCAGCCAGGCTGCAGTCCCCTTCCAGCACTGGTCCCCTGTGAGTGAACAAGACATCTGTATTGGTGACCCCACGGCACGTGGGATGAGATTGTTGCGGGAGCAGTTTCCCACCAAGATCGGCTACACTGTTTATCTGCACTCACAACTCACCAGTTTCAGTGAATATGACGCTCTCACACAGAATTGCAGAATGTGATTTTTAAAATTTTTTTTTTGTACTCAGTAGCATTTCACTCTGGCATCTCAGCTGTGAAAATACAGACATAAGAAATGCCGTCCTAGGCAGAAGAAAGGTCCACGTCATCCCATCCTGTGAACTCTGCTATGTCAAGAGGACTTGAGGAGGGCACATAAGTCTGACTGCTTTCTTTGGCCACTGCTTTTCACTCCTCTGGCATACCCTGTCTGCTCTTCTTCTCCATCTACTGATGGTTCTGCCTAATTCCTATGAAAACTCGATGGTGCTCCCTGCTCCCACAGCCTCCTCTGCACAAAGAGGGCTTACTCTTACCTTCCAGTTCCAGTACTGAGTGTCTTCTCCTGGTGTGGTGAGCTTCGGTAAAGAGCAGCTCTGCTTTCACCCTCCCCACCACCACCCCGATGCCACGCCACCAGCCCAGACACAAGAACATACCCCAGCACCTTCCATCCTTTTCTATATCGGTCCTTCCCCAGACAGCTTGCGCTGAATTTCATCAACACCTACCTAATTTCTGCAGTTGTCTTAATGGCAACTGAGAATGCCCACAGTGGGAGACCTCTCAGTTTGGCCCCGTTTTTAGAAGATGGTGCTATAAATTCCTTTAGCTAATGTCGTGCTTAAATATCTAAGATACCTGATACTGCTACCTGTGTCAGCCTCTTTATTTTTACAAAAGTTTCATCCCACAGCAAGAATATCTATTGGCAATCACCACAGACTCTATGTGTGGAGGAAGTTTTAACTGGAGTGCAAAACCGAGCTGTTTTCCCACTGAGTGATCTTCATAATAGGCATATTTAAAATTCTGCTCCTCTTGCAAAACCACCAGGATAACAAAGATTATGTGACTTTTAAGGCAAGCTGCTCATGTTCCATATCTGATCCAAGGTATCCATCTGATATTTAGCTTTGTCAAACTTTGCCAGCCAAGAAAACATTTGTGAGCAATCTGAAATAATTTGTGGAGCAGCTCACCTGTGCAAGATTTACACCAAAAATAAAAGGACATAAATCCTATAAATTAATCAGGAAGCCTTTTTAAATAATTAAAATAGTCTATGCTTTCAATTAACTTTTTAAAATCATTTAAAAGCTGCAGAATATATGAATTAGAAATGCATTTAAATTAAGGCATAATTTTTCTGTTTATGCATTCATTTACAAGCTCCCTGATACTGAAGCTTAAGATATTTTCTAGGTTCTTGAATGACTTTTCAATGCTATAAATATTTTATTGTGTTAGTAATAAATACTTGTTTATATACTGAGAATTCACCTGTGTATTTAAATGCTGTCATAAAGATACAACTAATAAAAATACAACTTTTGTGCTTTCCTTTATTGTCGGGAGACTCAGCAAGCTGGTGTGCTTTTCCTAGTGCTGAATACTGATTTCCATCCTGGCAGAGAGTTTGTTATAAGTTTGGTACAATGAGTTTGGTGTCAGTGCATAGAAAAGGCTGGCAAAATGCTGACAAAGTGGAATGCATTTATCTTTGAAAAGCTACAGATTTTTGATAGTGCCGTTGTCCTCTGAGGCCCAAAGATTTGGAATCTGGCACTTCAGCTTTGCTATCCTGCTTCTAAGTAGGTACAAAGCGACAACAGTTCTTAAATTTAGCCATTGGATTAAAGGAATATTGTTGCCTTACTTGTAACCACAACAGAAGATGGCATAATGCAGAGCAAAACTAAAGGCTATCATCTTGTTGAGCTTCTGGAAAAAAAAGTACTGCTCTCAACTAAGAAATTACTCTATTTGGTGAAGCATGGTACCATTCAAAGCAACAAAAATAGGAAGAGAGGTGTGACAGAGTGTGACACACACATATCTATCATCACATGTCTTCTCCATCACCTGCACTCTCTCTTTTTCTATTAACTGGGTTAGCTTCAGGACAAACTTTCTCCACGGTCATTGTATTTCTTAATTTTCCTTCTATTTTTGCCAGTTTTTACATTTATCTGATTTTCAGAAGAAACAGGTTAAGCTGAAGAGCATTCTTTACTGTGGTATAGATTACGAGCTTATAGGACTTGTTGGAGCAGTTTGTAACCCATCAAAATCTACCTCTGTAGTTAAGATGAAAAGCTTTACGAGCATTCAAGTGGAACGGAGAGAATCAGCCATCCCGACAGAGGTAGATGTAGCCATTTATGTTTTACATTAGATGATGTCTGAATCCAGGCATCTCTTAATGCACCCAAATCCTTACCTGAGGGAACTTGCTGCATCTATTTCCACAGGGCTTGTGTATGAGTCAGTTCAGGGATAACAATATTTTGGGATCTTGTCAGTCCCAGTGACTTCCTTGATAAGGTCTCTCTTATGGAGGTGACGTGAAGCTCTTGTTTTCTGAATGTCTAATGCTGATGGTATTTGTATCCGTACCTTACTTTCATGGGCTCTGGCAGTGAAGTCCAACAAGTATCTCCTTGCCTCTTACAGCACAAAAGCTTTCAGAACCAATAGGGTGATAAAATGGATCTCAACAAACAGCATATTCTGAATATGTCAGTTATCTGTACATAATCTCACAAATTTTAAAGTGTTGGTCATGGATGAGGATGTTTTGCTAATGAAGATCTGTGCTTGTTTCATGGCACTAGGCAGTTGCTACCTAAACGCTTCGTTACCAACATTTTGCTCATTTTCCTGCATCTGGCTCTCTCAGCAGTTACATGTGTCTCCTTTGTATCCAAACCCACTTAAAAATTCTTACTTTAGATGAGACTGCTTCCACTTTAAGGGAGATTAGGGATAGTATTGTACCTCAGAAACCCAGTTTATTTTCCTTTCCCATCTGGACATAAATTTTTGAGAGGGAATTTCAGTGTCAGTTTTGCATCCCTTAAGTATATGTTAACTTGGATTTTGGTGTTGTCTGCAAAGTGATCACAAAATACATTAAAAATATTATGGGTTGTGTGAGATTGCCGTTGCCCAGTCCTTCCCTTGTGTATATCCGAGACATAATGTTAAAATTAGGTCTCATTCATTTATCTTCCATTACAAAAAGCCATCTGTTATGAAGTCCACATTGAAATGTTTTAAAGTTGTATAAATATAACATTGCAATGCCCATAACTCATGGTACAATATTTTTTTAAAAAATACTCAAAGAGAGAGGGAAGGATTTATTGCCAGCCAGTCGATGCCAAGGCTGTGAAGAGAATTATAAACGCTTTTCTAACTCACGCTGTATGGTGACTGGTGGGGAACCGAAGTATGTATGTGTATATGCAGCTGAATTGGCAAAAAACAACCTGATTGGCATTGGAAATAAGAGCTTATTGTTTCCAATCATGAGTATATTTACTGATAAATCAGATCTTAAGTATATAATCCGAAGTTTTTCAGGAAAACTAAAGAGCATCATGTTTCTGTATAAGCTGTATATCCAGTAGGAATGCTACACAGCTCACAGTGTGTACATTTTTTAAAATTAGACATTTCAAACAACATTGAACTTTAATTAGGATAATGATGTCCTATTTGTGCAAATTTGCTGTAGATATTTTTGTCTGACGTGTTGCTATTTCCAAGACTTGATTGATACAAGAACATGATACAAAATAATAGAAGTGCAGGCCTGGAAAAGACTGAGGGCCATTTCATAGCACTGACACATAAAATTAATAATCTAAAACATATTAATTAAAATACATGTTTTATCAAACAAAGCAATATTATTTATCCAGAAATTTATCTCTACAGGTTTTTGTCCGTTATCTATTATTTCACTTTTTTAACTGATCCAGTCAGGAAGCAGAAACACCATTTAGCTAAGATAGCAAGATCCACAAGAAATTAAGTATGATTATACATTCCACTACACTGCTTTATGGCAATGGACTTGTCTACACATTTAAGTGAATATTGAGCACAGTTTGAAGCCGGCAGACTTTTCTGGAATAGAGCAGAAGAAACGTACACTGTCTTCTCCTGAGCTGAGAACAAAGCCAGGCTGATGGGTGAGAAATCCTGGCTTATTTCTGTAGCTGAATTTCTCTGCATTGATCTAACAATAGGACTCATTAGCAGATGTTTAACTGGATGTACAACTTGTAGAGATAGTGACTACAAGAGCATTTTAAACAGATGCAGACTGTAACTAGGGATGAAGTTGAAGCTTTTCTGTGGCCAGCTAGCGTGTGCACGGAAGACTCTGGATCTTACTGAACTTGCACCATCAAAGCTTTTATTGTTTTGACGGAGTGAGACTTTCACATTGCAGACCCACAGGGCAAGCATCCCAGCATTTAATCAGCCCCCTTGTGCTCCACCTGATGATTGGTGCTCCCTCCCCCAGGACTTTTTACTAGAGAAACCACAGTTCACATGCAAATGTGCTAGTTTTGGAAGAAGAAATTGTAATGATTATCCTGAAAAAGATAATGTGATCAATTGTGTCCATGAATCCCTGTTATTACTGAATAATTCAACATGAATATGACAAACAGATTTTGTCCTGACTTCACACACACACACCCTTACCCCATTCTGCAGTGAAAAGAAAACTGTGAAAAAACATTGGGTAGAGTAAGGTAGACTAGACTAGACTAGACTAGACTAGACTAGAATAGAATAGAATAGAATAGAATAGAATAGAGTAGTTGGAAGGGACCTACAATTACCGTCTAATCCAACTGCCTGGAATGTGAGTATGAATTTATCCTCTGTAAATTGATTTGTATAGCCCATTTTCTAATTCATATATTTATTTTTACAGCATTCTGCAGTGTTGCATTCACAGTTCAATTACTCATTTTGTAGGGAGGGGGAAAAAAGAATTCCTTTTATTTGCTATAAATCTCCTGCTTGACAATTTCACTGTATTCTTCACAGTTGTCATGTTATGAGAAACAGAAGAATGTGATCCCCTATGTGCCTTTTTCATGCCCTTCAGAACCACATTGTCATCAGTCTCGGCAGCACAGGGGTGTTCCCACTGTTGCAGCCAGCATAGCTGGGACACAGGCTCTCCTGCAGCATAGTTTGGACAGAGGCCGAGGGTGAAAGCCTCAGCTTAAATGTGGCTCCTGAGCATAGAGGAGGGACCTGTGCTAAGGCTTCCCACAGCTCCCCTTGAAGGGTGGACGTCTACGGGCTGCCTAGCCTTGCTCTGAGACCAAGCATTCAAACCCCGGAGGGGAAGGGGATGCCTTCAGGTCCCCGATGTGGGGAGAGAGGAAGACCAACCTCCCTTCTACAGCCCTCTGAAAACTCAATGTCTTTTGTGTTAATAGTATCATGTCATCTGATAGTACCATCATGATCCTTTTCTGCTGCCTGTGCTATGAAAGTGTCACGCATGTACTTGCTACGAGATCTCAGACAAACCACTTAATTTCTCCAGGTCTTATTTTTGTCATGCTTTCTCTGCAGTCCTAGCTGGGATCTTCAAGTTGTAGTTCAAATGCAACTACAGATCTGCTATTTAGAGCTGCCCAATAGTTTTTTCCTAGGACTTTTATTCTATGAAGCATACCACAATTTACTGGCAAACCCCACAAATTCTGCTAGGCTGAAGAAGTAAATCTTGAGGAGAAGGAAAGAAATTATGTTCTTCCAGAGAGAGCTCAATAAAAATAAAATAATTTGTTTTGGATACCAGACTACAAAATCATGAAGGATAGACTGGGAAGATCTTTTTGATGTTACTATGCCTTCACATGAGATCACCTTTCCCCTTTGTTGCATCCTTAAAACATTGAATCTGTCTTGGTAACTAAAAGGGGCTGAGGATCATTCTGTGGCCATGTGGCCAACTGGCTGGCCACGACTTACAAATCTACAGCCTACCTGAACTCATGCTGGCATGCTAAGCCTGAGCCACTCCTAAGCATTGTATGGGAGAGAAACAGATGATCATGCCAAAACCATGCCAAAAATTGGACTAACAGTGAAAAATGATGAGCTATAACATACAAGTGCACATGCCCATGCTCAAGCAATTTGGTTTATTTCTACTGATGTGGCTTAAAGTGTTGTTTCCTTGACTCATGTTAATTAGATATCTCAGTTTAAAAGGTCATTGGAGGTCACTGCAATTAGTAGCTAGAGGATTCATATGAAATGCTCCTCAGAGTTATCTTCCAGCCTGCTGTCTATGTGCTTGTTACAGCTGTCTGATGCACCAAAGAGCATATTTGCACCTGCAAGATCTACAACCTTGAAAAACAAATTCAGATTCTGAAGGGTTCTCTAAAATAAAAAAATACACTACCTCCTTAACTAGCTGCATGCTGAGATAGATCTGCAGCCATTAAATGATCTGCTCTGTGTCACCTTGCTCAAAGAAAGGATCATAGAATCATAGAATGGCCTAGGCTGGAAGGGACCTTAGAGATCATCCAGTCCAACCTCCCTGTCATGGGCAGAGACGCCTCTCAACTAGATCAGGCTACTCAAGGCCCCGTCCAACTTGGCCTTGAACACCTCCAGGGAGGGTGTAGCCATAACATCTCTGGGCAATTTATTCCAAAGTCTTGCCACCCTCAGGCTGAAGAATTTCTTCCTAAAATCCAATCTAAATCTATTCTCCTTCAACTTAAACCCATTTCCCCTTGTCCTATCATTGGACACTCTTGTAAAAAGTCCTTTCTCAGCCGTCTTGTAGGTTCCCTTCAGGTATTGGAAGGCAGCTATTAGGTCCCCCCAAAGTCTTCTCCTTTCGAGACTGAACAATCCCAGGTCCTGCAGCCTATCCTTGTAACACAGGTGCTCCAGGCCCTGGATCATCTTTGTGGCCTCCTCTGAACACGTTCCAACAGATCTATGTCCCTCTTATGGTGGGGGCACCAAAGCTGGATGCAGAATTCGACGTGGGGTCTCACAATAGCAGAGTAAAGGAGGAGAATCACCTCTGCTGACCACGCTTCTCTTGATATATCCC